>NW_027287812.1:0-57370 GCF_047511675.1 Marmota flaviventris | reverse complement strand
ACATTAACTTTAACCCTAACCAAAAACCTAATTCTAGCTCTAACACTTACCCTAATCCTAACCATAACCCTAACCCTTGCCATTACCCAAAACTTAACCCTATCCCTTGCCTTAATCCTAACAATAAATCTAGCCCAAACCTCAGCTGTAACCCTATCCATTACCCTAATCCTAATCCTAACCCTAGGATAACCCTGAACTTATTCCTAACCATAAACCTGTACATTGCCATAAAACTAACCTGAACCCTAAACCTAACCATATCCATAAATTTAATCCTAACACTAATAAGCTTAACCCTAAAACTATCTCTAACCATAACCTAGACCTGACATTAGCCGTATCACTAATGAAGCCCTAATACTAGAACAAACTCTAGCCCGAATCCTAGCCATAATCTTAGACTTAATCCTAAACCTAACCCTAACTAACCATAGACCTAAACCTAATTTTAACCCTTGCCCTAGTTCTAAAGCTAGCCATAACATCATATCTATCCATAAGCATAAACATAACCCTAGCCATAAACCTAGGGTCAGCCTTAATACTAACCCTAGCTCTAATCCTAGCCCTAATTAAGCCATAATTCTAACCCTATATCTAAACCTAACACTAAGACTAACTGTAACTCTCGCCCTAGCACTAGCCCTGGTTCTTACACTATCCCTTATGATAATTCAAACCCTAGACATAACCCTAGCCCTAACCTTCACTGTAGTCCTAAACCTAGATCTAATCCTATCTCTAAATATAACCCTAAACCTACGCCTAAACCACACCCTAACACTAGCTCTAACCCTAATGCTAATTTGAAAATTAGCCCTAACCTTAGCCCTAGCCCTCAAGCAAAACAGAGCCATAGCAGTGACTCTAAACCTTAACCTTAACCAAAACCTAAACCTACACCTAGTCCTAACCCTAGACCTAATATTAAGACCTAACCCTAACTCTAGAACTAATACTAACAACTGACTACGACCTTAAAACTAACCCTAGTTGTACACATCATCCTATCCCTAAACCTAATCCTAACACTAGACCTCACTCTATACCTAACCCTAAAACTAGCCCTAATCATAATGCCAGTTCTTAAATTAGCCATAGCCCTAAACCTAACACAAAACCTAGCCGTAATTCAAGCTTAACCATAAATTTAACCCTAACCCTGGCACTAACCCTAGCCTTATACCTACTCCTAATCCTAGCTCTAACCCTATGTCTTACACTTAGTCAAAACCATACCCTATTGCTAACCTAGTCCTAACCCTAATTCTATGCCTACCCCAAATCTTAACTCCATTCCTAGTACTAACCTTAGCCCTCATTCTAGCTCTAAACTTAACCCAAACACTAACCCTGACCCTTATTCTGAACCTAACACTAAACCTAGGTTTAAACCTGACCCTAAATTTTATCCAAAATGTAACACTAGCCTTACCAGTAACCCTAATCCTAAACCTAACACTAACACTAGCAATAGACCTAAATGTAATCCTAAATGTAGTCATAACCCTAGCCTTAGCCCTAACAATATCCCTTAACCAAACCAAACACTCACTCTATCCATAGACCTACCCTAGTCCTCATTCTGGACTAACACTAAATATAAACCTAATCTGAACCCTGACATTTACCCTAACAAAAACCCTAATTCTAAACATTATCCTAACCCATAAACTAACCCTAACACTAGACGAACTCTAAATCTAGCCATAAACATAACTGTAGCTCTTACATTACCCATATGCCTAACACAAGCCCTAAACCTCACACAAAACCTAGCAATAATTACAGCCTAAACTTAACCCTAAGCATAACCCTAACCCTAGAACTAGCCCTAACCCTAAACCTAACCCTAACCCTTGTTCTAGCCCTAACTCTAGCTCAAACCCTAAACCTAACCCTAAATATAACCCTAGCCAAAACTCTAAACCTCACTAACTCCATCCCTAATCCTAATTGTAAACATAGCCCAAAGCCTAGCTCTAACTCTATCCATTACACTAACCATAACTGTAAAACTAATGCTAACTCTAGCCCTAAAACTAACCTTAACCCTACCCTAGCCCTGGCTGTAACCCTAAAACTAGCCCTACCAGTAATCTTTTACCTAAACCTAACCCTAACACTAACCCTTGACCTAAACCTAATCCTAAATCTATCAATAACTCTAGCCCTAGACCTAAACATAAATATAGTCCTAGCCCTAACAATAGCCCTCAATCTAAAACAAACAACAACAATACCCCTAGACCTAACCCTACTCCTGATTCTGGCTTTCACCCTAACTCTAATCTCAACAGTGACCCTGACATTAACACTAAACCTGGCTCTAAAACTGACTCTAAACCAAAATCTAAACCTATCTCTAGACCTAACCATAAACCTAACCCTAGTACTAGCCCTAATTAGAAACCTAGATCTTACATTAACAATAACAATAAACCTACACCAAACCCGAACACAAAACCTAGCCCTAATCCAAGACCTATACCAACCATAAGCATAACCCTAACCCCAAACTTGCCCTAACCCTAAGCCTAAACCTCACATTAGGCATAAGCATAGCTCAAAGCCTAACATTTGACCTAAACATAACCCTAGCCTTATCCCTAACAATAACCCTAACCCTAGCCCAAACCCTAACCCTAACCCTTACCCTATACATTACCCTTATGATAACCCTATTCCTAATGCTAACCCTAGGCTTAACCCTAACCCTATCACAAACCCTAAATCTATTCATTACCCTAAACCTACCCTGAAACCTAATCCTAACCTATCCATTACCCGAAATATAACTCTAACCCTAATGCTCATTTGAGCCCTATTCATAAATCTTAGCCTACTACAAACCGTATCCCAGATCCTGAACCTAAAAATAACCCTAGCTCTAAAACTGACGCTTACCCTAAGCCTAACACTTAACTAGAGTAAGACATAGACCTAATCCTAAATCTACTCCTAACTGTAACACTAGACCTGAATTATCCCTAGCCCTAATTCTAGACGTAACCCTACAACAAACCCTAGCCCTCATCCTAGCCCTAAACCTAGACTTAATCATAACTCTAACCCTAACCCTAGCACTAATCCTAATTCTAACCCTCACTTTACCACTAAACATAGCTATAACACATCCCTTTCCCTAAACTTAACTCTGAAACTAGCCCTAATTCTAGGCCAGAGCTGAACACCAACCCTAGTTCTAATCCTTGCCCTAATTTAGCCCTATCCCTAAAACTAACCATAACCCTAGCCCTAAGATTAACTCTAACTCTTGCCCTAGCCTTATCCCTAGTTCTATCCCTATCATTTACCATAACCATAAACCTAGTCCTAAACTTTGCCCTATCCTTAGACCTAGCCCTAACCCTAGATCTAACCATAATACCAAATCTTAACCTAATCCTAAGTCTAAGCCTAACACGAGCACTAGCCCTAATCCTAATGCTAATCATATAACCCAGGACTAAAACAAAACTGAGCAATAGGGGCTGAGGATGTGGCTCAAGCAGTAGCGTATTTGCCTGGCATGCATGGGGTTCTGAGTTCGATACTCAGCAACAATAAAAATATAATTTAAAATAAGATGTTGTGTCAACCAAAAACTAAAAAAGAATTTAAAAAATATTAAAAAATTCTCTCTCTCACCATATCCATTACTCTAACCCTAACCCTACCATTAATGATGATGCTAGCCCTAATCCAACCCTAACCCTAACCATACTCTAATCTTATCCCTAGACATAACTCTAAACCTATCC
This sequence comes from Marmota flaviventris, assembly GCF_047511675.1. NCBI lineage: Eukaryota > Metazoa > Chordata > Mammalia > Rodentia > Sciuridae > Marmota > Marmota flaviventris. The sequence goes on along the minus strand of NW_027287812.1, from coordinate 53,603 downwards.
CTTGCCTTGGACCTAACCCTAGTTCAAAACCTAATCCTTATGCTAAACATAACCCTAACATTAACCCTAGTTCTAAACCTAACCCTAACGCTAACTCACGACCTATTCCTGACCATAAACCTAGCTCTAACCATATCCATTATCCTAACAATTTCCCTTACCCTAATGCTATCCCTAGTCCTAACACTAACCCTATTGCTAAACCTAACACTATCAATTACCGTAAACCTAACCTGAACCCTAAACAAAACCTATCTTTACCCTAACCCTGACCCTAGTGCTTATTTGAGCTTTAACCCTAAACCCTAACCTCATCCAAACTCTAACCTGACTCTGACCCTAATAATTCCCCTAGCTCTAAACCTGACCCTTAACCCTAAACCTAACCTTCACACTAAACCTAGCCATAAACCTAATCCTAAAACTGTCCTCTCCTCAATTGCAACCCCACACCTGACATTAGCCATAGCCATAATTCTAGCCCTAACCCTAACAAAAACACAAGCCCTTATCCTAGCCCTAAACTTAAAATTAATCCTAATCCTAACCCTAGCTCTAATCCCAATACTAACCCTAGCCCTAATTATAGCCCTAATTTCTCCCTATCACTGAACCTAAACCTAACCCAAGACCTAAGAATAAATCTAACTCTCACACTAGCCCTATCACAATTCTAACCCTATTGCTTATTATAACTCTAACCCAAGCCCTAAACTTAGTCCTAGTCTTAAACTTACTCCTAACCCTTGACTCATCAATAGCCCAAGCACAAAACTTAGATCATAATCTATCTCTAAATCTAACCCTAATCTGAAGCATAAGCCTAACCCTAAAACAAGCCCCCCTAACCCTAACACTAATCCTAAATCTAGCCCTAATCCTAGGTATAGCCCTAAAACAAAACCAAGCCATAAGTTATATCCCTAACCCTCAAACAAAACCAAACCCTAACCATACACCTAATCCTAATGCTATCCCTAATTCCAGGTTAAACCAAACCCTAAAGCTAACTCTTACACTGACTCTGACACTAACACTAATCCTAGCTCTAAACATAACCCTAATCCTAACACTAACCCTAACACGAAACGTAGCCCTAATCTTAACCCTAAAATTAGCTCTAATCATAACCCTTTTACTTACATTAGCTGTAATCCTAACCCTAGCACTAACTTAACAAAAATCCTAGCCCTAATCAGAGGCCTATCCTGAGCTTTAACCCTAACCCTAAATCTAACCTAGCCCTAGCCCTAAACATAATCATAACCCTAGCCCTAACCCTATATATTACCATAAAATAACCCTAACCCTAATGCTAAACCTAGGCCTAAACCTAAACCTATCTCTAATCCTATCCCTATCCATTTCCCTAAAACTAACATGAACCCTAATTCTAAACATATCATTACCAAAACCCTTACCCTAAAGCTAATTCAATCTCTAACATTAAGCCTTAACCAATTCCAAACCCTAACCTAGACCTTCACCTGAATAATAACCCTAGCCCTAAACCTGACCCTAACCCTAAACCCAAACCTTACACTAGACGTAACCATAATCCTAACCCTAAAACTATCTTTAAACATAATTCTAGACTTGAAATTAGCCATACTCCTAATCCTAGCCCTAACCCTAAAACAAACTCTACCCCTCACCGTAGCCCTAAATCTAGCCTTAATCATAACCCTAATCCTAACCCTTATTCTAAACATCACCCTACCTCTAAAACTAGCTACAACATCATCCCTTACCCTAAACTAATTTCTAATTATAAACCTAATTTTATGCTTAAGCTGAAAACTAACCATAGAACAAATACTAGCCCTAATTTAGCCCTATGCCTAACCTTAGTCTTAAAACTAACAATAGTTCTCACACTAGCCCTATCACTAGTTCTAATCCTAGCCCTTACCATAACCCTAACCCTAGCCCTAATCCTTGCCCTATCCTTAGTCCTAGCCCTAAGATTAAGCCTAAGCCTCACACTAACACTAAACCTAATCCTAACACTAATCATAAACTAGCCCTAACCCTACCACTAGCAATAAAAAAAAAACGAGCATTAGACCTAACCCTAAACTTAACTTAAACCAAAACCTACCACTACACCTAGACCTAACCATAATCTTAATCTGAGTCCTAATCCTAACCTTAAATGTGTACCTGACACTGGCTCATATGCTAAACTCACCCTAGCTTGAAACAGTAACCCTACCCTTACACTGAATCATATCCTAAAACTAACCCTAAGTCTAAATACCACCCTAACCTTAAACTTAACCCTAATACTAAAACTACCACTACCACTAACCCTAACCCTAAAACTAACCCTAATTGTAATCCTAGTTCTTATATTAATGATTGTCCTAACCCTAGTCCTAACCCTAACACAAAACTAGCCCTAATCCAAACCCTAAACCTAACTTTTACCCTAACCCTACTCTATCTCTAGCACTAACCATAGCTCTAACTCTCTCCCTTACCCTAAGTGAAACCCTAACCCAAATGGTAAACCTAGACCTATCCCTAATCCTTAGGCTAACCAAAATCCTAACCATATTAATAGTCCAGACTCTAGACCTCTTTCTAGCTCTATTCCATTCCCAAACCCTTATGCTAACCCCAACCCTGATTCTGACCCTAACACAAAACCTAGGTCTATAACTGACCCTCAACCTAGAGCAAACCATAACACTGACCATACGGCTAACTTATACCTAAATCTAACCATAACCCTAGTCCTAAGACTACTTCTAACTCTCTCACTATCCCTATCCCTAGTTCTAAGCCTATCCATTGCCATAACCCTAACCCTAGCCCTAACCATTGCCCTATCCTTAGTCCTAGGAGTAACCATAGATCTAACCCTAACTAGAAATCTATCCCTAAACCTAAGCCTAAGCCTAACACTAAAACTAGCCCTAACTCTAATGCTTATAGTAAAACTAGCCCTAACCATAACCCTAGCAGTAAAACAAACTGAGCAATAGCCCTAACCATAAATCTTAAATTAAATCAAACCCTAACACTACAGCTAGACCTTAACTTAAATCAAATCCTAACACTACAGCTAGACCTAACCACAGCTGTAATTCGAGTCCTAAACCTAAACTTAAATCTATCCCTGACACTGACCCATATCCTAACGCTCACCCTAGCTCTAAACACCCTCCTAACATTAAACTGAAACATAAAAGTAAACTTATTCCTAATTCGAGTCCTAACACTAACCCTGACCCTGACGCATATCCTAACACTAAGCCTAGCTGTAAATATCACCCTTATCTTAAACCTAAATCTAACACTAGACCTACCCCTAAACCTAACCCTAAAACTAACCCTCATTGTAACCCTAGTTCTTAAATTAGCCATAGCCCTAACATTAGCCCTAACCTGAACACAAAAACTAGCCCTAATCTGAGCCCTAAACCTACATTTTAAACCTAACCCTAACTCTAGCCCTAACCCTAGCTCTAAGGCTATCCCTTACCCTATGAATAACCTAAACCCTATTGGTAGCCCTAGACCTATGCCTAATCCTTAGGCTAACCAAAATATTAACCTTATTAATAGTCCTGGCCCTAGCCCTCATTCTAGCTCTAATACTATCCCAAACCCGAACACTAACCCTGACACTCATTCTGACCCTAACAACATCCCTAGTTCTAAATCTAACCCTAACACTAGACTAAAACTTAACACTAGCCCTGTAATAAACCTCATCCTAAATCTAGCCTTAACTCTAGCCCTAGACCTAAACAAAAACCTAGTCCCAGCCCTAACAATAACCCTTATCCTAACACAAACACTAACTCTATCCCTAGACTTATACCTAGTCCTAATTCTGGCTGTAAACCTAACTTAAACTCTAACCCAAACACTAACTCTGCCTTTAACAATAAACCTACTTCTAAACCTGACCCTAATTGAAATTCTAAACCTAACAATAGACCTTGGCATAACCCTAAACTTAAAACTAGCCCTAATCATAACCCTAGCTCTTACATTACCCACAGCTTTAACCCTAGGCCTAAACCTAACACAAAACCTAGAGCTAATCCTAGTCCTTAACATAGCGCTAAGCATAAACCTAACGCTAACCCTAGCCCTTACCCAAACCTAACCCTTGCCTTAGTCCTAAACCTAGATCAAAACCTAACCCTTACTATAAACATAAACCTAGAACTATCCCTGAATCCAACCCTAAACCTAGTCCTAATCCTAAACTTAACCATAGGCCTAACCCTCACTCTAAACCTACTCATTACCCTAACCCTAACCCTAATTGTAACCCTAGCCTTAAACCTAACCATAATCCTAAACCTAAACCAAAAACTAACCCTAGACCTAACACTGAAATAATACTTGCTATAGCCCTAAACATAGTTCAAACCCTAACCCTTAATACAAACATAAACATAACCATAGACCTAACCCTAAACTTAAATCTAACCCTGTCCCTAACCCTAAACATACATCTAATCATGTTTATTATCCTAACCCTAACCCTAAACTTAATTATATCCATTTTTCTAACCCTTACCCTAACCCTAAACCTACCCTAATCCTATCCCTAAACAAAACCCTGAACCTAACCCTTGTTCTAACCCTAATCATAGCTTAGAACCTAACTCTTACACTAAACAAAATACTAACCCTAACCCTAGTTCTAACCCACACCCTAACACTAACTCAAGACATAATCCTAATCATAAGTCTAGCTATAAACTTAGCTCTAACTGTATCAATTACCCTAATCGTAACCCATACCCTAATGCTAACTTTAGGCCTAACCCTATCTCAATACCTAATCCTAATAATAACCCTAGCCCTAACCTTAACTCTAAGTGTGTCCATTACCCTAAATATAACCTTTCCCTAATGCTAACCCTAGGCGTAACCCTAAACCTGTCACTAACCCCAACCCTATGAACTACCCTAAACCTAATCCGAACCATAAATCTAACTCTATCATTATTCTAACCATAACCCTAATGCTAATTTGAGCCCTAACCCTAAATTCAAACCTAAAAGAAACCCCAACCATAACCCTGACCCTAATAATTCCCCTAGCTCTAACCTAACCCTTACCATAAACCCAATCCTTACATTAGACCTAGCGGAAACCTAACCATAAAACGATTTATAACCATAACCCTAGACCTGACATTAGCCCTAGATATAATCCTAGCCCTAACCTGAACACAAACCCTTGCCCATATTAGCCCTAATCACAGCCTTTATCATAACCCTAACATTAAACCTAGGCCTAACTTAAAACCAACCCTATCCCTAACAGTAACAGTAACCCTAGCCCTTCTTTGAGTCCTAACCCTAAACCTAGCCCTAGCCCTAGCCCTAACCATAACCCTAACCCTAGCCCTAACCCTATCCCTAATTTTAGAACAACCTTAGCCTTATCCCTACCCCTACCTCTAATCCTAACCCTAGCCCTAAAACTAAGTCTAACTCTCTCCCTAGCCCTAAAACTAGTTCTAACCCTATCCCTTACTGGAACTCTAAACCTAGCCCTAACCCTAGGCATAACCCTAGCCATATCCTTAGCCCTAGCTCTAACCCTAGATCTAACCTTAATGCTAAATCTAACCCTAATGCAAAGCCTAAGCCTAAAGCTAACACTACCCCTAATCCTAACCCCTAGCCCTAACCCTATACCTAACCCTATCCCTAATGTTAGACCTACCTTAGCCCTATCCCTACCCCTACACCTAATCCTAACCCTAGCCCTGAAACTAAGTCTAACTCTCTCCCTAGCCCTAAAAGTAGTTCTAACCCTATCCCTTACTGGAACTCTAAAACTAGCCCTAACCCTAGGCATAACTCTAGCCTTTACCTTAGCCGTAGCCCTAACCCTAGATCTAAACTTAACTCTAAATCTAACCCTAATGCAAAGCCTAAGCCTAAACCTAACACTAACCCTAACCCTAACACTACTATTAAAACTAGCCCTAACTCTAGCCCTAGCCCTAATACAAAACCGAGCCATAGCCCTAACCCTAACCCTTAACCTAAACAAAATCCTTACCCTACACATATCCCTAACCCTAGTCCTAATTCAAGTTTTAAGCAGAACTCTAAAACTAACCCTAACCCTGATTCTGACGCTAATACTAAACCTAGCTTTAAACATCACCCTAAAAATAACCCTTAAACATAACACTAGACTTAGCCCTAACCCTAAAAGTAAAACTAGCCCTAATTGTAACCCTAGTAATTACATTAGCCATAACCCTAACCCTAGCCCCTAACTTAACCCAAAACCAAGCCTAATCTGAGCCCTAAACCGAGTTTAACCCTAACCATAACCTTAATCCTAAACCTAGCACTAATGACCATAACCTTAGCTCTAACTCTATTCATTACCCTAACCATAATCCTAACCCTAATGCTAACACTAGGCCCAAACCTTACCATATCCCTAATCCTAACCCTATCCATTTCCCTAAACCTAACTTGAAACTTAAACCTAACTATATCATTACCCTAATTTTAAACCTATGCTAATTTGAGCCCTAAATTTAAACCTTAACCTATCCCAAACACTAATCACGACCCTGACCCAAACAATACCCTTAGCTCTAAACCTGACCCTAACCCTAAATCTAATTCTTACACTACATCTAACCTAACCCTAATACAATCTTTAACTGCAAATCTGGAACTGAAATTAGTCCTAGCCCTAATCCTAGCCATAAACCTAGCTTTAATACTAACCCAAACCATAACCTAGGGTTTAACCCTAATTCTAACCCTTGTCCTATCCCTAAACCTAACTATAACCCTATTCCTTACCCTAAACCTATCCATAACCCTAAGCCTAACCATAATACGAAACCTAACCATAACCCTTGCCTTAACCCTAGGACTAACACTAACACTAAGCCTAGCACAAAACCTAATTTAGTCTTATCCTAACCATAAATCTAGACTTAAGACTAACTCTAACTCTTACCCTAGCCCTATCCTTAGTTCTATACTTAGCCATAGCCCAACACTAGATCTAAAACTAACTCTAAATTTAAACCTGACTCTAAATTTAACCTTAACCATAATCCTAATTCAAACTCTTACACTATCCCTAACCAATAAGCTAACACTAAAACTTTACTTACCCCTAGCCCTAGCCATAAACCAAAACCAAGCCATATCCCTAACCCTAACCCTTAACCTAAACCCAACAATAAACCTACAGCTAGCCCTAACCCTAACTCTAAAAATAACCCTGACCCTGACACTGATACTAAAAACTAATCTTACCTCTAAACATCACACTAACCTTAAATTAACCCTAACACTAGAATTCGCCTTAACCCTAACCCTAAAATTAGCCCTAATCATAACCCTAGTTCGTATATTAGTTGTTGTTATAACCCTAGCCCTAACCCTAACACAACTCCTACCTCTAATTCTAGTCCTAACCCAAGCTAAAAACCTAATCTTAACCCTAACACTAGCCTAACCCTAACCCTAACCGTAGCCCTAACCCTAGCTCTAACCATATCCCTTACCTGAAGATTAGGGATGGGTATAGGATTAGGGTTTTTTGTTTGGGTTTTGGTTAGATTTACATTTAGTGTTAAAGCTAGGTTTAGGGCCTGGGGATGTGGCTCAAGAAGTAGTGTGCTCACCTGGCATGCACGGGGAGCTGGGTTCGATCCTCAGCACCATATACCAATAAAATAAAGATGTTGTGTCCACCAAAACCTAAAATAAATAAATAAATAAATATATATAAAAAACTAGGTTTAGGACACGGATTAAAGCCAGGTTTTGGGTTAGGTTAGGTTTAGGATTAAGGCTAATGCTAATGTAGTAAGTAGTGTTATGATAAGACCTAGTGATAGGGTCAGGGTTGGGGCTCCCTCTAGTGTTAGGATTAAGTTTACAGTTACAATGCTGTTTAGAGCTAGGTTTAATGCTAGAGTTAGAGTCAGAGTCCGGATTAGTTTTCAGGTTAGTGTTAGGACTAGAATTAGAGATAGGATTAGGGCTACGTGTAGGGTTAGGGTTTGGTTTAGGTTAAGTATTAGGGTTAGTGTTATGATTCAGTTTTGTTTTTGGGCTAGGGGTAGAGTTAGGGCTACATTTAGGATTAATGTTAGGATTAGGGCTAGTGTTAGTGTGAGGTTTAGGCTTAGGTTTAGGGATAGATTTAGAGTTAGATTTAGATCTAGGCTTTGAGTTGTGGGTAAGGATAGGGTTAGGATTAGGGGTTAAGTTTAGAGCTAAGTTTAGGGTGATGGTAAGGGATAGGGTTAGAAATAAGGTATAAGGCCAGGGTGCACGTTTGAGTTAGTCTTAGGGCTAGGTTTAGGGTTGGGGTAGGGATAGGGCTAAATTAGGGCTGGGATTAGGACTAGGGTTAGTGTTAGTGTTAGGCCTAGGTTTAGGGCTAGGGTTAGTATTAGTGTTAGGGTTAGGGTTAGGTTTAGATTAAGTAGTGGGATTATAGCTACTTTTAGGACTAGGGTGAGGATTAGAATTAGGGTTATGGTTAGGGATAGGTTTATGATTAAGGTGAGGTTAATGGCTAGGATGTGGACTAAGGTTAGTGTTAGGATTAGGACTAGGATTAGAGCTAGGGCTAATGTCAGGTCTAGAGTTACAATTAGAGTTTTAGGGTTAGGTTTATAGCTAGGCCTATTGTAAAGGTCAGATTTCTTGTAAGGGTCAGGTTTAGAGTTATGGGTATTATTAGGGTCAGGGTCAGAGTTAGGATTTTTGTTAGATTAAGGTTTAGGTTTAAGACTCAAGTTATCATTATGGTTAGGGATAGGTTAATAATAGTTTTAGGTTTTTAGTTCAGGTTAGGTGTAGGGTAATGGATAGGGCTAGGGTTAGGGATAAGATTAGATTTCCGGTAAAGGATAGGGTTAGAACTCTGGATGGGGCTAGGGTGAGAGTTAAAATTAGTCGTAGGGCTAGGGTTAGGGCTAGGGTTAGGAATAGGACAAAATTAGGGCTAAGATTATTCCTAGGGTTAGTTTTTGGATTAGGCTTATAGTTAGGTTTAGAGTTAGGATTAAGGCTACATTTAGGGCTAGGATAAGGGCTGGGCTTTGTGTTAGGTTTAGGGCTAGGATTAGGGTATGGCTAATTTCATGTCTAAGCTTATGGCTGGGGATAGTTTTAGGATTAGTGTTATGGCTAGGTCTAGTGTAAGGGTTAGGATTAGTGTAAAAGTCAGCTTTAGAGCTAGGAGATTTATTAGGGTCAGGGTCAGTGTTAGAGTTTAGTTGAGGTTAGGGTTTAGGGGTTAAGGCTTGAATTAGCCTTAGGGTATGTGTTAGGGTAATGATAGGGTGTTGTTTAGAGTTTAGATTAGGTTTAGGGTAATTGGTAGGGTTAGGGTTAGTGATAGGGTTAAGGTTAGGCCTAGGATTCGTATTAAGTTAAAGGTTATGATTGGTATAATGGATAGGATTAGAGCTAAGTTTAGGGCTAGGTTTATGGTTAGGAATAGGTCTTGAATTAGGGTTAGGGTTAGGATTAAAACTAGGGTTAGGCTTAAGTTTATGTTTAGCATAAGGGTTAGGTTTTTGAGCTAGGGTTAGGGCTAGAGTAAGGGTTTGGTTTAGGATTACTTCCAAGGATAAGATTATAGTACTCATAGGGTAAGGGTTAGGATTAGGGCTACTGACATCATTAGGGATAGGGTTGGGGTTAGGGTAATGTATATGATCAAATGTAGATTTTAGGGCTATGTTTAATAGTAGATTGAGGTTTAGGCTTAGAGTTAGGGCTATGTTTTTTTTTTTAGGTTTATAGTAAGGGTTAGGGTTTGAGATAGGGTTAGCTCTATGACATGTGAGGTTTAAGGTTAGGTCTTGAGTTAGTTTTCCAGTTAGGTTTAGGATTAGCATGAAGCCTAGGATTATCGATAAGGTTAGGTTTAGGTTTAGAGTAATGGGTAGGTTTAGAACTAGGTTTTGGGCTAGGGTTAACGTTAGGATTAGGGATAGTGTTAGGGTTAGATTGAGGGATAGTTGTAGGATTATGTTTAGAGTAATATTTATCCTTTGAGTTAGGATTAGGACTAAGGCGAGGATTAGGTTAGGGTTAGGGGCTAGGGTTAGGTTTAGGGTTATGCTTAAGGCTTGATTTAGGCCTAGGATTAGCTCTAGGTTTTGTGTTAGGTTTAGGCCTAGGGTTAGGGCTATGGGTAATGTAAGAACTAGGGTTAAGTTGAAGTTTAATGATAGGGTTAGGGTTATGGCTAGGTCTAGTGTTAGGTTTAGATTATCGGGTAAGGTCAGATTTAGAGATAGATTTACTCTAAAGGCAGGGTCAGTGTTTGGGTTAGATTTAGAGTTAGGGTTACAGCCAGAATTAGGACTAGGTTTAGGTCTAGGTGTAGGGTTAGTGTTTGAGTTAAGTTAAGGAGTATTGTTAGGACTAGGGCTAGGTTTATGATTAAGTCTAGGGATTGAGTTAAGGCAAAATTTAGGGTTTGGTTTAGGTCTAGGGCTAGTGTTAGATTTTTGTCTAGGTTTAGTGTCAATTTTAGTCTTAGGGTTAGTGTTAGAGGCAGAATAAGGGTCAGGGTTAGCATTAGGGTTTGGGATAGGGTTAGAGCTAGAATGAGTGCTAGGGATAGGACTATTAATAATGTTAGGGTTTTGGTTAGCCTAAGAATTAGAGATAGGTCTACAGTTACCATTAGGGTTAGGATTTTTCTTAGGTAAGGGATAGCATTAGAGTTAGTGTTAATTCTAGAGTTAGGGTTAGGGTTAGGGTTAAATATAGGTTTAGAGCTCGAATTAGGGCTAATTTTATTGTTAGGGTTAGGGCTAGATTTCGGCATTGGCTAATGTAAGAGCCAGGGTTACAATTAGGGTTATTTTTAGGGTTAGGGTTAGGGGTAGGTCTAGTGTTACGTTTAGGTTTAAGGTTAGGGTAATATTCAGAGCTAGCATTATTGTTAGGATATAAGTTAGCATCAGGGTTAGTTTTAGGGTTAGGGTTAGGACTCAAGTAAGGGCTAGAGTTACTGTTAGTGTTTGGTTTAAAGAGAGGGCTGCGTTTATAAGTAGGGTTACTGTTAGGATATCACTAGGTTCAGGGTTAGCTTTAAGGTCAGGGTTATGACTTGAATTAGGTGTAGGGTTACTGTTAGGGTTTGGTTTAAGTTTAGGGTGGTCTTTAGAGCTAGGGTCAGTGTTAGCATATGAGTCAGGGTCAGGGTAAGTTTTAAGGTTAGGGTTTGGACTCGAATTAGAGCTAAGTTTACATCTAGGTGTAGTGTTAGGGTTTGGTTTAAGTTAAGGTTTAGGGTTAGGGCTGTTTCTCCTTTTTGTTTTAGTCCTAGGTTTAGGGTTTGGGCTAGTTAAAAGATTAGCATTAGGGTTAGGGCTAGTGTTAGTGTTAGGCTTAGGCTTTGGTTTAGGGTTAGATTTGGATTTAGCATTAGATCTAGGATTAGGACTAGGTATAACTATAGGGCAAGGGTTATGTCTAGTGTTATGGTTACGGTAACAGATAGGGTTAGAACTAGGGCTAGGGCTAGGGTGAGAGAGTTAGTCTTAGTCCTAGCGTTTTGGTTAGTTTTAAGGATAGAGCTAAGCTAGGGCTAGGATTAGGGCTAAAGTTAGTGTTCAGCTTAGGTCTAGTTTTAGGGCTAAGGTTATGGTTAATTTTTAGGTAAGGTATTGTTTTATAGCTAGGTTTAGAGGTAGAGTGAGGGTTAGAATTATGGCTAGGGATAGGGCTATGGTTAGGGTTATGATTAAGATGAGGTTTAAGGCTAGGATGCAGGATAGGGTTTGTTGTAGGGTTAGGTCTAGTATTAGGGCTAGGGCTAATGTCAGGTCTAGTGTTACAGTTTGGGGTGGAATTAGGGTTAGGTTTGTGTCTATGTCTGGTGAAAGTGTTAGGCTTGGGTTAATTGTCAGTTTTAGAGCTAGGTGTGTTTTTAGGGTCAGGATCAGTGTTAGGGTTTGTTTTAGGTTAAGGTTTAGGGATAGGGCTCAAATGAGCCTTAGGGTTTAAGTTAGGGTTAGGGCAATTGATTGGGTAAGGTTTAGGTTTCAGGGTATGTTTAGGGCAATGGAGAACTTTAATGTTAGTAAAAGGGTTAGGGTTATGCCTAGGGTTAGCATTAAGATTAGTATTATCATAAGGATAATATATAGGTTTTGACCTTTGGTTAGGGCTAGGGTTAGGTTAGGATTAGGGCTAGAGTTAGGTTAGGTTTTGGGTTAGGGATATTAACCCTAGCTTAGGGTAGGGTTAGGGTTATATTTACAGTAAAGGTTAGGTTTTGAGCTAGGGTTAGGTCTAGGATGACAGTTATTTTTAATGTTATGGTCAGGGTTAGGTCTAGGGTTAGGGCTAGGTTTTCATTAGGTTTAGGATTAGTTTAGGGTAATAGATTGGGTTAGAGGTAAGGTTAGCTTTATGTTTAAGGTTAGATTTAGGTTTGAGTTTAGTTTTAGGGCTAGGTTTACTGTTGGTTTTAGGATAAATGTTAGAATTTGAGTTAGGGTTAAGGCTATGGCAAGGTTCATGTTTAGGTTAGGTCTAGGTTTAGGTTTTTGTTTTGGGTTAGGGTTTCGGTTAGGGTTAATGATAGGGTTATCACTAGGGTTAGGGTTAGAGTTAGGGTAATGGCTTGGTTTAGAGCTAGTGTTAGGTCTAGGGTAAAGGTTAGTATTAGTGCTACGGTTAGGGTTATGTTAAGGGATAGTGCTAGGGTTATGTTTAGGCTAAGGGTTAGGCTTTGAGCTAGGGTTAGGACTAAGGTGAGTGTTAGGGTTAGGGTTATGACTAGGGTTAGGGTTAGGTGAGGTTTATGCTTAGGGTAGGTTTAGGCCTCGATTATGCTTAAAATTTTTGTTAGATTTAGGCCTAGGATTAGTGCTATGTGTAATGTAAGATCTAGGGTTCTTATTAGAGGTAGTTTTAGGTTTAGGGTTGCAGCTAGGTCTAGTTTTAGGTGTAGGTTTTGGGTTAGGTTCAGGTTAAGAGCTAGGTTTAATGTTAGTGTCAGGGCCAGTGTTCAGGTTAAAGTTAGGGTTAGGGTGAAAGCCAGAATAGGACTAGGATTAGGTTTAGTTTTAGGGTTAGTATTTGGTTTAGGTTAAGGTTTATTGTTAGGGCTAGAACGAAGTTTTTGTTTACGTCAAGGGCTAGAGTTATAGGTAGATTTAGGATTAGATTTAGGTCTAGGGCTAGTGTTAGGTTTAGGTTTAGGTATAAGTTTACTGGTAGGGCTAGTTTCAGGTTTTGGTTTTGCTTTAGGGTAAGGTTTAGACCTATAATTAGTGTTAGGGTCAGAATAAGGTTGAAGGTTAGGGTGAGGTTTTGGTTTAGGGTTAGATCTAAAATGAGGGCTAGTGTTAGGACTAGTAATAGGGTAATTGTTTGGGTTAGGCTAAGGATTAGGATTAGGACTAGAGTTAGCATTATAAATAGGGTTTGGCTTAAGGTAATGGATAGGATTAGAGCTAGGGTTGGGGCTAGGATTAGGGTTAGGTTTAGGGCTAGTTTTAGGGTTAGGGTTAAATCTAGTGTTAGGGCTTGGATTAGGACTATTTTTTGTTCTGGTTAGGGCTAGGGTTTTGCTAAGGCCAATGTAAGAACTTGGGTTATGATTAGGGTTAGTTTGAGCGTTAGGGTTTCGGCTAGGTCTAGTTTTAGCATTAGTTTTAGGGTTAGGGTGATATTTAGAGCTGGGTATGTGTTTGGATATGAGTCAGGGTGAGGGTTAGTTTTAGGCCTAGGACTCAAAAGAGAGCTCAGGTTATGGCTAGTTATGGGTTAGGGTTTGGTTTAGGTTAAGGTTTAGGGTTAGAGTAATGGCTCAGTTTTGTTTTAGAGCTAGAGCTTGGATTAGGGCTATTTTTTGGATTAGCAATACTGTTAGATCTAGTGGTAGAATAAGTTTTAGGCTTAAGATTGGGATTAGATTTATAGTTATGTTTAGATCTAGGGTTAGGGCTATGGCTAGTCTTAGGGCTAATTTTAGGTCTATTGTGAGGGTTAGGGTTACAAATAGGTTTATATATAGAAATAAGGCTAGTGTGTGAGAGTTAGTCTTAGGGATAGGGTTAGGGGTAGGGTTAAGCTTAGGGTTCAAATAGGACTAGGATTAGTGCTATGAAATGTGTTAGGGTTAGGCCTATGTTAGGGCTAGGATTAGGGTTAATTTTAGGGGAAGGGAGGGGGTTATATAGCTAGGTTCATTGCAAGGGTGAAGGTTACAATTAGGAATAAGGCTAGAGTGAGGGTTCAGGTTAGGATTAAATCTAGGTTTAGGGCTAAGATGAGGGCTAGGGTTTGTGTTAGGGTTAGGAATAAGATTAGGCCTAGGGCTAATGTCAGGTCTAGGTATATGGTTAGGGATAGTGTTAGGCATAGGTTTATTGCTAGGTCGACTGTAAGGGTTAGGTTTAAGGTAGGGGTCAGGTATAGAGCTAGGTTATTATTAGGTTCAGAGTCTGGGTTAGGGTTCAGTTTGAGTTAAGGTTTAAGTTTAGGGCTCAAATTAGCATTAGGCTTAGGTTTAGGGTTAGAGTCATGGATAGAGTTAGGTTTACAGTTCAGATTAGGTTTAGAATAATGTATAGGGTTAGTATTAGGGAAAGGATTAGGGGTAGACCTAGGGTTAGCATTTGGTTTAGGCTTATGTTTAGAGAAATGGATAGGTTTAGTGCTAGTGTTAGGGCTTAGGTTAAGGTTAGGATTAGTGTTAGGGTTAGGTTTAGGGTAAGTATTAGGGTTTGAGCTAGGGTTAGGGCTAGGGCGAGGGTTAGGATTAGAATCAGGGCTATGGTTAGTGTTAGGGTTAGGGCTAGTGTTAGCATTAGGGTTAGGGTTATTTTTAAGGTAATTGGATAAAGTTAGAGCTAGGATTGGACTATGGTTACAGTTAGGATTAGGGATAGGGTTAGGGTTAGTTTTAGGGTTAGAACTAGTGTTATGTTTAGGGTAAGGATTAGAGTTTGAGCTAGGCTTAGGGTTAGGGCAAGCATTAGGTTTAGGGTTTGGGCTAGGATTAGGGTTATGGTTATGCTTAGGTCTAGGTTTAGGGCTTGTATTAGGGCTAGGTTTTCTGTGAGGTTTATGGCTAGTGTTAGGGCTATGTGTAATGTAAGAGCTAGGGTTATGGTTATGGCTATTTTTTGGGTTAGGGTTATAGATATGTCTAGTGTTATGTTTAAGTTTTGGTTTAGAATAAGGTTTAGAGCTAGGATTTGTATTATGGTAAGCATCAGTGTTCAGGCTTGCATAGGGTTTATGGTTAGGACCAGAATTAGAACTAGGGTATAGTCTAGGTGTAAGGTTAGTATTTGCGTTAGGTTAATGGTTATTTTAGGGCTAGGACTAGGTTTTTGTTTAGGACTAGGGCTAGTGTTATGGCTATATTCAGGATTAAGTTTAGGTCTAGTGCTAGTGTCACGGTTAAGTTTAGGTATAGATTTACTTTTAGTGCTAGTGTTAGGGTTCGGTTTATTGTTATGGTCAGGCTTTGACCTAGGGTTATTGTTAGGGTCAGAATAAGGGTAAGGATTAGAGTTAGGCTTCGGGTTAGGGTTAGAGATAGAATGAGGGCTAGGGTTAGGACTAGTAATAGAGTTATGGTTTGTGGTAAGCTAAGGATTAGGGTTTAGAACTAAGGTAGCATTAGAATGAGAGTTTGGCTTAGTGTAAGGACTAGGTTTAGAGCTAGGGTTTGGGTTAGTGGTAGGGTTAGGTTTAGGGTTAGGATTAAAGCTAGAGTTGAGGCTCAGTTTAGGGGTAGTTTTTGTGTTAGGTTTAGGGCTATGGCTAATGTAAGTACTAGGTTTACAGTTAGGGATAGTTTTAGGGTTAAGTTTTTGGCTAGGTCTAGTATTTGGGGTAAGTTTAGGGTTAGGATAATGTTTAGAGATATTTATAGGGTCAGAGTCAGGGTTAGTATTAGTTGTAAAGATAGGGTTATTACTAGGTGTAGCGTTAGGATTTGGTTTAGGTTAAGGGTTAGGATTAGGGTTATAGCTCAGTTTTGTTTGTGTTCTATGGCTAAGGTTAGGGCTAGTTTTCAAATTAGAAATAGAGTTAGGACAAGTGTTAGGGTGATGTTTAGGTTTAGATTTGGGGTTAGATTTAGAACTAGGGTTAGTCCTAAGTCTAGGACTAGGGCTAGGATTAGGAGTAAGGTTAGGGCTCATGTTAGGGTTAGGCAATAGATAAGGGTGGTACTAGAATAGGTCTAGGGCTAGAGTTAGGGTTAGTCTTAGGAATAGGGTTAGAGTTAGGGTTAAATTTAGCAACAAATTAAGGCTAGAATTAGAGCTATGGTTAGTATTAGGTTTAGGCCTAGGTTTAGGGCTAGGGTTAGTGTTAGTGACAATGTTGGGGTTAGGGTTAGGGTTATGGGAAGGGATGTGATTATACTTAGGTTCATAACTAGGGCAAGGGTTGAAATTAGGGTTTGGGCTAAGAATAGGTTTTGGGTTAATATTAAGGCTAGTTTTAGGTCTAGGATGAGGACTCAGGTTTGTGTTAGGTTTAAGGAAAGAATTAGGTAGAGTGTTAATGTCAGTTCTAGGGTTACAGTTAGGGATACTGTTAGGGTGAGTTTTATGGCTAGGTCTAGTTTAAGGGATATGTTTAGGGTAAGGGTCAGGTTTAGAGCTAGGTTATTAGAGTCAGTGTCTTGTTCAGAGTTTGGGTTAGGTTTTGGTTTAGTTTTAGGGTTCGAATTAGCATTTGGGTTAGGGATAGGGTTTGAGTAATAGACAGGGTTAGGTTTAGTGTTCAGATTAGGCTTAGGTAAGGATAAGGTTAGTGTTAGCGATAGGTTTAGGGTTAGGCCTAAATGGATAGGGTTTGATTTAGGTTTAGGACTAGGGTTAGTGTTAGGTTTAGTATAACTGTTAGGGTTAGAGCTAGGATTAGGACTTCGGCAAGGGTTAGGTGTACGGTTAGGTCTAGCGTTAGGTTTATAGTTAGGGTTAGAGTTGGTTTAGTGTTAGGACTAGGGTTAAGTTTACAATTAGGGTTAGAGTAGCTTTAGGGTTAGGGCTAGTGTTATCATCACGTTTATAGTTAGGGTTAAGGTAATGGGTGGGTTTAGAGCCATGGTCAGAGCTATGTTTGTGTTAGGCTTATGTTTAGGTTAATGGATAGGTTTAGGGCTAGGGTTATGGTTAGGATTAGGGCTAGGGTTAGGGGTAGAGGTAGGCCCAGGGTTAGTGTTAGAGTTAGGTTTAGGGTAAGTGTTAGGGTTTGAGCTATGGTTAGGGCTAGGGTGATGGTTAGGTTTAGTGTCAGGTCTAGGTTTAGGATTAGGGTTAAGTTTAGGGCTAGTGTTAGCATTAGGGTTAGGTTTATGTTTAGGGTAATTTATAGCGTTAGAGATAGAGTTAGGGCTAGGATTATGGTTAGAATTAAGTCTAGGGTTATATTTAGGGTTAGGGCCAGTTTTAGGTTTAGGTTTAGGTTTAGGTTTAGGGTAATGGTTAGGGCTAGGGTTAGGGTTAGGGTTATAACGAGATGTAGGGCTCAGTTTAGCGCTAGATTTGGGGTTAGGTTAGGGCTAGTATTAGGGCTACGGCTAATGTAAGAACTAAAGTTATTATTAGGGCTACTTTTAGGGTTGCAGTTAGGGCTTAGTCCTAGTTTTAGGGTTAGGTATACTTTTAGAGTGATGTTAGAGTTAGGGTTAGTGTAAGGTCAGAGTCAGGCTCAAGGTTAGTGTTAGGGTTAGGTTAGGACTAGAATTAGGGCTAAGGTTAGGACTGGTGTACGGTTAGGTTTTGGTTCAATTAAGGGTTTGGGTTAGGGCTATGGCTCGGTTTTGTTTTAGGGCTTGAACTAGATTAGGGCTAGTTTTAGATTAGTCTTAGTGTTAGGGCTAGTGTTAGTGTGAGGTTTAGGCTTAGGGTTAGGGTTGGACTTAGAGTTATGGTTATTTCTAGGGTTAGGTCTACGACTAGTGTTAGGGCTATGGTTAGGGCAAGTGTTAGGGTTATTGTAAGGGATAGGGTTAGATCTAGGAATAGGGCTAGGGTAAGAGTTATAGTTAGTCTTAGTGGTAGTGGTAGGGTTAGGGCTAAATTAGTGCTAGGAACCAGTCTAGGAAGAGTGTAAGGTTTATGTCTAGAGTTAGATTTAGGGTTAGATTTGGAAGAAGGGATGGGGTTATAGCAAGGTTCAGAACTAGGGAGAGGGATAAAATTAGGGGTAGGTCTAGAGTTAGGGTTCATGTTAGGATAAAGGCTAGGTTTAGGGCTAGGATGAGGGCTAGCATTTGTGTTAGGGTTATGGCAAGAATTAGGGCTAGGGCTAATATCAGGTCTAGGGTTATGTATAGGGATAGTTTTTGGGTAAGATTTATGGCTAGGTCTAGAGTCAGAGTTAGGTTTAGGGTGAAGTTCAAGTTGAGAGCTAGGGGTATAATAATAGTTAGAGTCAGGTTTGGGGTTTGGGGTAGGTTGAGGTTTAGGGTTATGGCACAAATTAGCATTAGGTTTGAGTTAGGGTTTGGGTAATGAATAAGGTAAGGTTTAGGCTTCAGGTTGGGTTTAGGGCTCAGGTTAGATTTAGGGTAATGGATAGGGTTAGTATTAGGCCTAGGGTTAGCATTAGATTAATGATTATCATTAGAGCTATGGATAGGTTTAGGGCTAGGGTTAGGGCTAGATATATGTTTAGGATTAGGGCTAGAGTTAGGGTCAGGTTTAGGTTTAGGGTATGGGTTAGCGTTTGAGCTAGGGTTAGTGCTAAGTATAGGGTTAAGTTTAGGATTAGGTCTAGGGTTAGGATTAAAATTTTCATTAGGGTTAAGGTAATGGACAGGTTTAGATGTTGGGTTAGGGTTAGGGTTAGGTTTAGGTTTATTACTCGGGTTAGTGTTAAGTTTAGCCCAATTGTTAGAGTTTTCACTATGGTTAGGACTACGACAAGGGTTAGGTTTATGGTTAGGTCTAGGGTTAGGTTTAAGGTTAGGGTTAGAGTAGGCTTAGAGTTAGGGCTAGGTTTTTATGATGTTTATGGTTAGGGTTAGGTTAATGGGTGGGGTTAGAGCTAAGGTTAAATCTAGTTTTAAGTTTAGGATTAGGGCTATCATTAGGGTTAGGGCTAGGTTAAGGCTTATCATTTTCTTATGGTTAGGTTAAGGGTAAGGGTCAGAGATTGAGTAAGAGTTAGGGCTAGGTTGACACTTCAGGTTAGAATCAGGACTAGGGATAGAGTTAGGGTTAGGGCTAGGTTTAGCCTGAGGTTTAGGGTTATGGTTAGGGTAATGAATAGATTTAGAGCTAGGGGTTGTTCTATGGTTATGGTTAGGATTAGGGCTAGAATTCGGGTTAGGGTTTGGGCTAGGGTTATGTTTAGGGTAAGGGATAGGATTTGAGCTAGTGTTAGTGATAGGGCTAGGATTAAGGATTAGGTTCAGCCTTAGGTCTTGGGACAGTATTATGTTAGGTTTAGCGTTAGGGTTAAGGTTAGGGCTAGGGTTCTCATTGGGGTTTATATAAGGGTTATTGTTATATATTATATTGTTTATATAAGGTTTCTTATTAGGATTTATATAAGGGTTATCTCATTAAGGTTTATGGAAGAGATATTGTTAGATTTAGGTTTAGGTTTAGGTTTAGGGTTAGATATAGTTTTAGGGTTCATGTTTAGGCTATGGTTATGTTTAGGTTTACAGTACGGGTTAGGATTTTAGCTTCGGTTAGGGCTATGTCGAGTGTTAGTTTTAAGGTTAGGTCTATGGTTAGTTTTCCGGTTAGGGTTAGGGATATGTTTAGGGTTAAGGCTAGGGATATAAATACACTTAGGTGTAGGGTTAGGTAAGCTGTAGGTTTAGAGCTAGGTTTAGGAATAGGGTTAAGTTTAGTTTTAGGGCTAGGGTTAGGGTCTTGAGTAAGCTATAAGTCTAAGTTTATGTTTATGATAAGGGATAGGCTTTGAGTAAAATTTAACACTAAGGCTAGGGTTAGGTTTAGGGTTAGGGTTAGGGCTAGGTTTAGGGTTGGGATTACGCTTAGGGCTAGATTTAGGCCTAGATTTCTCTCTAGGTTTTGCGTTAGGTAAGGCATATAGTTAGGGCTATGGGTAATGTGAAAGCTAGGATTATGATTAGGGCTAGTTGTAAGGTTAGGGTTATAGCTATGTCTAGTATTAGGTTTAGGTTTTTTGGTTAGGGTCAGGTTTGGAGATCGGTTAAGTTTTAAAGGCAGGGTCAGTGTTCAGGTTAGAGTTGGAGTTAAGCCAGAATTGGGACAAGGTTTATGACTAGGGGTAGGGTTAGTCTTGCGTTAAGTTAAGGGTTATTGTTAAGGCTAAGGCTAGGTTCTTGTTTAGGTCTAGAGCTAGAGTTAAAGCTAGATTTACAATTAGATTTAGGTCTAGGGCTAGTGATAGGGTCTGTTTTAAGTATAAGGTTACTGGTAGGGCTAGAATTATGGTTTGGTCTAGCATTAGGGTCAGGTTTAGACCTAGGTTAGTGTTATTGTCAGAATAAAGGTCAGGGTTAGGGTTAAGGTTAGGGCTAGTGTTAGAGCTAGAATGAGAGCTAGTGTTAGGGCTGTTAATATGGTGAGAGTTTTGATTAGCCTCAGGATTAGGGATAGGTCTATGTTTACCATTTGGTTAGGGTTTTGCTTAGGGTTAGGAATAGTGTTAGAGCTAGTTTTAGGGGTACGGTTATGGTTAGGGTTAGGGCTAAATCTACGTGTAGGTCTCGGATTATGTCTAGTTTTGGTGTTAGTGTTAGGGCTAGTGTTAGGGCAACAGGTAATGTAAGAACCAGGGTTAAAATTAGGATTAGCTTTAGGGTTAGGGTTAGTTCTTGTGTTAGTGTTATATTTAAGGTTAGGGTGATATTTAGAGCTAGAGTTATTTTTAGGATAGGAGACAGGGCCAGGGTTACATTTAGGGTATGAGTTTTGACTCAAATTAGGTCTACGCTTACTGTTAATGTTGGGTTTAAGGTTAGCGTCATGTTTAGAGCTAGGGTGAGTGTTAGGATATGAGTCAGGATCAGGTTAGTTTTAAGATTAGGGTTAAGACTCGATTAGGGCTAGGATTATTTCTTGTAGTAGTTTAGGGTTTGCTTTAAGTTAAGGTTTAGGGTTCATTCTATTGCTTGGTTTTGTTTTATTCCTAGCGTTGGGGTTAGGGCTAGTTTTAAAATTTGTATTAAGATTAAGGCTAGTGTTAGTGTTAGGCTTAGACTTAGGTTAGGGTTACTTTTATAGTTAGGTTTAGATCTAAGATTAGGCTAGGATTAAGAATAGGGCAAGGGTTAGGGCCAGGGTTAGAGTTATGGTAAGGGATAGGGTTTGAACAAGGGATAGGGCTAGTGTGAGTGTTAGAGTTAGTGTTAGGGCTAAAATTAGATTAAGGGTTTGGGATAAGGTTAAATTAGGTCTAGGATTAGGGCTAGGGTTAGTGTTCAGCTTAGGCCTAGCAATAGGGATAGGGTTAGGTTTAAGTTTAGGACAAAGAATGCGTTATAGCTAGGTTTAGAGGTAGAATGAGGGTTACAGTTAGGGTTAGGACTAGGGTTGAGGTTAGGGTTATGATTAAGTCTATGTTTAGGGCTAGGATGAGGGCTAGTGTTTGTTTTAGATTCAGGGCTAGGATTAGTGCTAGGGCTATTATCAGGTCTAAGATTATGGTTAAAGATAGTTTTAGGGTTAGGCTTATGGCTATGTCTAGTATAAAGTTTAGGTTTAGGGTAAGGGTAAGTGTTAGAGCTCAGGAAGTTATTAGGATTAGGATTTGGCTTAGGTAAGGGTATAGGTTTATGGCTCAAATTAGCATTGAGGTTAGTGTTAGGGTATAGTTAGGGTTTGTTTTAAGGTTCAGGTTTGGTTTAGGGTAATTGATATGGTTAGCATTAGTGATAGGGCTAGAGTTAGGCTTAGGGTTAGCATTAGGGTAAGAGTTATGGTTAGGGTAATTGATAGGGTTAGAACTAGAATTATGATTAGGAATATGCCTTGAGATAGGGTTAGAGTTAGCATTAAATATAGAGTTAGTGTTAGGTTTAGGTTTATTTTTAGCATAAAGTTTAGGTTTTGAGCTAGGGTTAGGGCTAGGTTTAGTGTCAGGTCTAGGGATAGGATTACGGTAAGTTTAGGGTTAGGATGGTAGTTAGAACTAGGATGAGTGTTAGGATATAAGTCAGATTCAGGGTTATTTTTAAGGTTATGATTAGGACTCAAATTAGGGCTAGGGTTAGATCTAGGTGTAGTGCTAGAGTTAGGGCTAGTGTTATCATTAACTTCAGGGTTAGGCTGAAAGTAACAGATAGGGTTAGGTTTGGTTTAGATTTTGGATTAGAGTTAGACTTAGTGATAGGGTTAGGATTAGAGCTATGTTTATGTTTAGGTTTATGGTTAGGTTTATGGTTTGATGTATAGTTAGGGCTATGCTGAGTTTTAATTTTAGGGTTTTGTCTATGGTTAGTTTTCCTGTTAGGGTTAGGGTTAATATTAGTGTTCAGTCTAGGAATATCCATAAGGTTAGGTATAGGGTTAGAGTAATGGGTAGGTTTAAATCTAGGTTTACGGCTAGGTTAAGTTTGGGATTTGGGCTAGACATAGGGTGAGAGTTAGGATAGGTCCAGGTTTATGTTTAGGGTAAGTGTTAGGCTTTGAAGTATCTTCAGACTAAGATGAGTGTTAGGGTTATGTATAGGGCTAGTGATAGGGTTAGGGTTATGCTTAGGGATAGGTTTATGCCTAAAATTAGCTCTATGTTTAGAGTTAGGTTTAGGTCTGAGTTTAGGGCTATGGATAATGTAAGATCTAGGGTTATAATTAGGGCTAGTTTCAGGGTTAGGGTTATGGCTGGGTCTAGAATTAGGTTTAGGCTTTGGTTAGTTTCAGGTTTAGAGGTAGGTTTAGGGTTAAAGGCAGGGTAAGTGTTTGGGTTAGAGTTAGAGTTAAAGGCAGAATTAGGACTAGGTTTAGGTCTAGGGGTAGAGTTAGTGTTTGGGTTAGGTAAAGGTTTTTGTTAGGGCTTGGGCTAGGATTTTGTTTAGGTGTAGAGCTAGAGTTCAGGCTAGATTTAGGATTAGGTTTAGGTCTAGAGCTAGTTTTAAGTTTTGGTTTTTGGTTACGGTCTGGTATAGACCTATGGTTTATGTTATGGTCAAAATAAGGTGCAGGTTTAGGGTTAGAGTTTGGGATACCATTAGAGCTAGAATGAGATGTTGCATTAGGACAATTAATGGGGTTAGGAGTTGGTTATCCTCAGTTTTAGTGGTAGGTCTAGGTTTACCATTAAGGTTAAGGTTTTGCTCAGGGTAAGGACTAGGGTTAGGTTTATGGTTAGGGTTAAAGCTAGGTTTAGGGCTCAGATTAAGTCTAGTTTTGTGTGAGGATTAAGGCTAGGGTTAGGGCAGTGGCTAATATAAGAACTAGGGTTACAATTAGGGTTAGAGTTAGGGGTAGGTCAAGTGTTAGGGTTAGGGTTAGGGTTAAGGTAATATTTATAGCTAGGGTTAGTGTTAGGATATCAGTCAGACCAGGGTTAGTTTTAGGGTTAGGGTTAGGGTTAGGACTCAAATTAGGGCTAGGGTTACTGTTAGGGTTCAATTTAAGTTTAGGGTGTTGTTTAGAGCTACAATGAGTGTTAGGATGTAAGTCAGGTTAAGGGTTATTTTTAAGGTTATG
The DNA here is from genome assembly GCF_047511675.1 of Marmota flaviventris. Classification (NCBI taxonomy): domain Eukaryota; kingdom Metazoa; phylum Chordata; class Mammalia; order Rodentia; family Sciuridae; genus Marmota; species Marmota flaviventris. Next base: position 29,964 of record NW_027287812.1, on the reverse strand, counting down.
ATTAGGACTCGAATTAGGGCTAGGGTTATTTCTAGGGTTAGGGTTAGGTAAGGGTTAGATTTAAGTTAAAGTTAGTGTGAGGCCTTTTTCTCGGTATTTTTTAGTGCTATGGTTATGGATAGGGCTAGATTTATCATTAGCTTTATGGTTAGGGCTAAGATTTTGGTTAGGTTTAGGATTAAGGCTAGATTTAAGGCTAGGATTAGGACTAGGTTTTGTGTTAGGTTTAGGGCAAGAATTAAGGCTAGAACTAATGTCATGTCTAGGTTTATAGTTAGTGAAATTTTTAGGGTTAGGTTTATGTCTACGTCAAAAAGTGTTACGTTTAGAGAAATGGTCAGATTAAGAGCTGGGATATTATTAGGGTCAGGGTCAGGCTTTGGGTTCAGGTTAGGTTAAGGTTTAGGCTCAAATTAGCATTACGGTTAGAATTAGGGTTAGGGTAATGGATAGTGGTAGGTTTAGGGTTAGGTTAGGTTTTGAGGTAATGGATAAAGTTAGGGTTTGTGGTAAGTTTAGGGTTACACCTAAGGTTAGCATTAGGGTTGCGGTTATCATTAGGAAAATTTATAGGGTTAGACCTAGGTTTAGGGCTAAGGTTATGGTTAGGATTAGTGCTAGAGTTAGTGTTAGGGTAAGGGTTACGGTGAGGGTTACACTTAGGATCCGGTTTAGGGTAGGTTTTGGGTTTGAGCTAGGATTTTTGCTATGGCTGAGGTTAATTTAGAGTTTGGTCTAGGGTTATGATCAAGGTTAGTGTTATTGTGAGGGCTAGAGTTATCATTAGGGTGAGGGTAATATGTTTAGATATTCAGGTTAAAGATAGCTTTAGATTTAGGTTAGCGTTATGTTTAGGATTAGGATTAGGGTTAGCATTTGAGGTAGTTTAGGTTTAGGGATAGGTTTAGGTTCACTGTTAGTTCTATGGTTAGGTTTTTGTTTAGGGTTAGGGTAGGTTTAGCTTTAGGTATAGTGTTATCAGTAGGGTTAAGTTTAGAGTTTGGGTAATGGGTAGGGTTCGAGCCAGGTTAGGGCTAGGTTAGGATTAGGGTTGGGGTTAGGGTTATTGTTAGGCCTTGGGTTAGTGTTATGATTAGGTTAAATGCAAGGGTAGGGATTGAGTTTGGTATAGGGCTAGGGCGAGGTTTAGGGTTACAGTAAGGGCTAGTGTAGGGTTAGGGTTAGCTTTAGGGCTAGGGTTGACAATAGTTTTAGGGTTATGGTTAGTGTAATAGATAGAGTTAGAGATAGGGTTTTGGCTATGGTTACAGTTAGGATGAGGGCTAGAGTTAGGGTGAGGTTTAGGTTTTGGGCTAGGTATATGTTAAGGGTAAGATTTTGAGTTTGAGCTAGGGTTAGGGCTAGAACAAGGGTTAGGGTTAGGGTTAGGGCTAGGTTTAGGACTGTAATTAGGTCTAGGTTTTGTGTGAGGTTTTGTGATAGTGTTAGGTATATGGGTAATATAAGAGCTAGAGTTATGGTTATGGCTAGATTTAGAGTTTGTCTAGTGATAGGGATAGTTTTTGGGTTAGGATAAGGTTTAGAGCTAGGGTTTTTGTTAGGGTAAGTGTCAGGTTTAGGATTAGGTTTAGGGTTATCCACAATGAGGATTAGGGTAGGTCTAGGTGTAGAGTTAGTGTTTGGTTTAAGTTAAGGGTTAGGGTTAGGGCTAAACCTTGGGTTATGGCTATATTTAGGATTAGGTTTAGGTCTAGGGCTAGTGTTAGTGTTAGGTTTAGGGTTAAGGTTAATGGTAGGGCTAGTGTTAGGTTTTGGATAAGGGTTAGGGTCAAGTTTAAACCTAGGTTTAGTGTTAGGGTCGGAAAAAGTGTCATGGTTAGAGTTAGGGTTTGGGTTAAGTTTAGAGCTAGAATGAAGTTTAGGTTTAGGACTAGTAATAGAGTTTGGGTTTGGGGTAGGCATAGAATTAGGGTAAGGACTAGGATAGCAAAAGGGTGAGGGTTTGGCTAAGTGTAAGAAATAGGGTTAGAGCTAATATTAGGACTAGGGATAGGATTAGGGTTAGCGTCAGGATTAGGGTTAGGGTTAAAGCTAGGGTTAGGCCTTGGATTAGGGCTAGGACTTATGTTAGGTTTAGCGCTATGGGTAATTTAAGAACTGGCATTGTGATTAGGGCTAGTTTTAGGGTTAGGTTTAGGGCAAGGTCTAGTGTTAGGATTAGGTTTAGGGATAGGGTAATGTGTAGAGATAGGGTTAGTGTTAAGGTCAGAGTCAGAGTTATTATTAGTTCTAGAGTTAGGGTTAAGACTCGAATTGGGGCTAATGTTAGGGCTAGGTGTAGGGTTAGGATTTATTTTAAGTTATGGGATAGTGTCAGTGTTTTGGCTTGGTTTTTCCATGAGGGCTAGGGCTTGGTTGGGTTAGGGCTAGATTTCAAATTAGCATCAGGGTTAGAGCTAGTGTTGGGGTGTGGTTTAGGCTTAGGGTTAGGGTTAGATTTAGATTTAGGTTTAAATCTAGGTTTATGGATACAGCAAAAGTTAGGGCTAGGATTAGGGCTAGGGTTTGAATTATCATAAGGGATAGGGTTAGAACTAGGGATAGGGCTAGGGCTAGAGTTAGAATTAGTCTTAGTGTTAGGGTTAGACTTAGGGTTAGAATTAGGGCTTAATTATGGCTAGGATTAGAGCTAGGTTTAGTAATAAGGCTGAGCCTAGGTTGATGGTTAGGGTTATGCTTATGCTTATAGTTAGGTATGATGTTATCACTAGCTTTAGAACTAGGGCGAGGGCTAAATTAGGGTTAGGTCTATGGTTATGGTTAGGTTTAGGATTAATGCTAAGATTAGGGCTAGTGTTAGGGTTAGAGTTTTTTCTAGATTTAGGGCAACATTAGGGCTAGGGTTAATGTCATGTCTAGGGTTATGTTTAGAGATAGTTTTAGAGTTAAGATTATTAGGATTAGGTTTGTGGATATGATTAGGTTTAGGGTTTAGGTTAGTTTTAGGGTAATGTATAAGTTTAGGGTTAGGAATAGGTTTAGAGTTATCCTAGGGTTAGCATTAGGGTTAAGATTAGGTTTAGGGTAATGGATAGAGTTACAGCTGGGGTTATGGCTAGGCTTATGGTTAGGATTAAGGCTAGGATTAGGGTTAGGCTTTGGGTAATGGCAAGGGCTAGGATTAGGGTTAGGTTTAGGGTAAGTGTTAGGGCTAGAATTAGGATTATTTTAGGGTTAAAGGTAGTGTTAGGGCTTCAATTAGGGATAGGTTTTGGGTTAGGTTAGGGCTAGGGTTAGGGCTTCAGCTAATATAAGAACTATGGTTATGATTAGAACTAGTTTTAACATTAGGGTTAGGGCTAGGTCTAGGGTTAGGTTTAGGTTTAGGTTTTGAGTGATGTTTAGAGGTAGTGTTGGTGTTAGAGTCAGAGTCAGGGTCAGGGTTTGTTTTAGGGTTAGTGATAGGACTTGAATTAGAGCTAGGTTTAAGGCTAGGTGTAGGCTTAGGGTTTGGTTTATGTTAAAGGTTAGGGTTAGGACTATGGCTTGGTTGTTTTGTAGGGCTAGGGCTAGGTTAGGTCTAGTTTTATGATTAGCATTAGTATTATGGCTTGTGTTACTGAGAGGTTTAGCTTAGGGTTAGGGTTAGGTTTAGAGTTAGGGTTAGATATAAGATTAGGGCTAGAGCTAGGGTTAGGGCTAATGTAAAGTCAAGTGATAGGAATATGCTAAGGGATAGCGTTAGCCCTAGAAATATGACTAGGGTGAGAGTTAGAGTTATACTTAGGGCTAGGTTTAGGTTAGGTTTAGGGTTAAATTAGGACTAGGATTAGGTCTAGCGTTTGTATTTGGGTTGGACCTAGTTTTAGGCTTAGGTTTAGGTTTAGGATTTGGGTTAAGTTTAGGGGAAGGGATGGGGTTAGAGCTAGTTTTAGGGCTATGTCGAAGGTTAGAATTTTGCTTAGGGCTAGGGTTATGGTTTTGTTTAGTAATAAGGCTAGGTTTAGGGCTAGGATGAGGGCTAAGGTTTGTTTTAGGGTTAAGGCAAGAAATAGGCCTAGGGCTAGTGTCAGGTCTAGGCTTACGGTAGGGATAGTTTGAGGGTTAGATTTATGGCTAGGTCTAGTGTAAGGGTTAGGTTTAGGGTAAGGGTCAGGTTTAGAGCTAGGGGTATTATTAGGGTTAGAATTAGGTTCCGGGTTTGGTTTAGGTTAGGGTTTAGGTTTAGAGCTTGAAATAGCATTAGGCTTTGGTTAGGATAATGTTGGTTTAGGTTTAGTGTTCCTCTTAGGTGTAGGGTAATTGATAGGGTTAGAGATAGAGAAAGGGTTAGGGTTAGGCCTAGTGTTAGCCTTAGGGTTATGGTTGTGTTTAGGATAATGGAAAGGGTTAGGACTAGGGTTATGGTTAGTATTAGGGCTAGAGTGAAGGTTAGGCCTAGGGTTAGTGTTAGGTTTAGGTTTAGGATGTGTTTTAGAGTTTGAGCTATGGTTAGCACTACAGCAAGTTTTAGGGTTAGAGTTAGGTCTAGGTTATAGTTAGAGTTAGGGTTAAGGTTAAGGTTAAAATTAGGGCTAGGGTTATCATTAGGTTTAGGTTATTAGATAGGGTTTGATGTCATTTTAGGGTTAGGATTAGGATTAGATTTTGGATGAAGGTTAGATTTAGGGATAGGTTTAGGTTTAGGTTTAAGGTAATGGTTAGTGTCTGAGCAAGGTTTAACTCTATGGCAAGTGATAGGTTTATGGTTATGTCTAGGGTTAGGGTAGATTTAGGGTAGGGCTATGGTTATCATCAGGGTTAGGTTTAAGGTAAGGGTAATAGGTAGGTTTAGAGCTAGGTTTAGGTCTAGGGATATGGTTAGTGTTAGGGTTAGGTTTAGTGTTAAATTTAGGGTTAGTGCAAGCATTAAATTTAGGGTTAGGTTTAGGGTAAGGGTTAGGACTTGGTTTAGGTTTAGAGTTAGGGTTAAAACTAGGTTTGGGGCTCGCATACGGACTAGATTTTCAGTTACATTAGTCCTAGTGTTAGGGATACAGCTAATGTAAGAACTACGGTTATAATTAGGGCAAATTTTAAGGTTATGGTTAGGGCTAAGTCTAGTTTTATGGTTAAGTTCAGCGTGATTTTTTGAACTAGGGTTTGTGTTAGGTTCAGAATCAGGGTCAGGGTTAGTTTTAGGGTTGGGATTAGGATAAGGGATAAAGTTAGGTTAGGGTTATGGTTACACTTTGGGCTAGATTTAAACCTAGGATTAGGACTAGGCTTTTTTTGTTTTTGTTTTTAGGTTTAGAGATATTTTTAGTGCTATGGTAATGTAAGGGTTATGTTTACGGTTATGGCTAGGTCTAGTGTTCATTTTTGGTTTCGGTTAGGGTCAGTTTTATAGCTAGAGTTAGTGTTAGTGTCAGGGTCTATGTTTGGATTAGGGTTAGAGTTAGGGCTAGAGCCAGAATTAGGATTGGTTAGGTCTAGAAGTAAGGCTAGTGTTTGGCTTAGGTTAAGGGTTATCATTAGAGCTAGGGCTAGGTTTTTGTTTAGGTCTTGGTTAAAGATATGGCTAGATTTATGATTAGGTTTAATCTAGGAATAGTGTTATGGTTAGGTTAGATATAGGGTTATGGGTAGGGCTAGTGTTAGGGTTTGGTTTAGGTTCAGGGTCATAATAAGGGTCAGGGTTAGGGTTAGGATTTGGATTATGGTTATAACAAGAATGAAGGCTAGGGTTAGGACTAGTAATGAGGTTAGGGATTGGGTTAGACTAAGGATTAGTTTTAGGACTAGGGTTAGCATTAGGGTTGGGATTTGGCCAGGGTAAAGGAAAAGGTTAGAGCTAGAGTTAGAGGTAGGTTTCTGATTTGGGTTAGGGCTTGTATTAGGTTTAAGTTTAGGGTGAAAACTAGGGTTAGGTCTCAGATTTGGGCTATGCTTTGGTTAGTATTAGGATTAAGGTTACAGCTAATGTATGAACTAGACTTATGATTAGAACTAGTTTTAGAATTAGAGTTAGGACTAGGTCTAGTGTTAGGGTAAGGTTTAGGTTTAGGGTAAGGTTTAGAGATAGGGTTAGTGTTAATATCAGAGACAGGTTCAGGAGTAGATTTAGGGTTAAGATGAGAACTTGAATTAGGGCTAGGCTTACGGATAGATGTAAGGTTAGGGTTTGGTTTAGGTAAAAGCTTAGGTTTAGGGTGATAGCTTAGTTTTGTTTTAGGGCTAATCATATGGTTAGGGCTAGTGTTGGGGTTAGGTTTAGGTGTAGAAATAGGTTTAGATTTAGATTTAGGTTTAGATCTCAGGTTAGAGCAAGATGTAAGGTTAGGGCTAGGGTTATTCTGAGCTAAGGCTAGGAATGAGGTTACAGTAAGTGATAGGGTTAGAATTAGTACTAGGTCCAGGGCGAGAGTTATAGTTAGTCTTAAAGCTAGGGTTAGGGTTAGGTTTAGGATTAGGGCTTGGGTTAGTGTTAGGGTTAGTCCTAGGGATAAGGTTAGGGCTCTGGTTAGTGTTAGGGTTAGGGTTTGGGTTATGTTTAGGATAAGTGATGGGGTTATAACTAGGTTTAGGGCTAGGGAAAGAGTTAGAATTAGGGTTATGTTATGATTAAGGCTAGGTTTTGGGATAAGATGAGAGCTAGTGTTCGTGTTACAGTTAGGGCTAGGATTAGGGTTAGGGCTAATGTCCAGTCTAGGGTTACATTTAGGGATAGGTATGGGGTTATGTTTATGGTTAGATCTAGTGTAAGGGTTAGATTTAGGGTAAGGGTCAAGCTTACAGTTATGTGTATTATTAGGGACAGTGTATGGCTTAAGGTTTGGTTTATGTCAAGGTTTAAGTTTAGGGCTCAAATTAGCATTAGAGTTAGAGTTAGGGTTAGGGTAATGAATAGGCTTAGGATTAGGCTTCAGGTCAATTTTAGGGTAATGGATAGGTTTAGAGATTTCGATAGGTTTAGGGTTAAACCTAGGGTTTGCATTAGTGTTACGATCATGTTTAGGGTAATAAATAGAATTAGAGCTAGGATTAGGGCTAGGGTTATGGTTAGGATTAGGGCTAGGGTTAAGGTAGTGGATATAATAAGAGCTATGATTAGGACTATGGTTAAGGTTAGGATTAGGGCTAGTGCTAAGTTAGGGATTGGGATAAGGCTAGGTTTATGTTAAGGGTAAATTTTAGGCTTTGAGCTAGGGTTAGGTATAAAATGAGGCTTATGGTTAGATTTAGGGCTAGGGTTAGGTTTAGGGTTACAATTAGGGCTATGTTCAGGCCTAGTTTTAAGGCTAGGTTTTGTGTTAGTTTAGGCCTAGGTTAAGGCCATGGGTAATGTAAGAGATAGGGTTATGATTAGGGCTAGTTTTAGTATTAGGGTTATGGCTAGGTCTAGTGTAAGGGTTAGGTTTTGGGTTAGGGTGAGCTTTGGAGCTAGGATTATGTTAGGGTCAGGGCCAGTGTTTAGGTTAGAGTTAGTATTAGTGTTAGTGCCAGAATTAGGATTAGGGTTAGGTCTAGGGGTAGGTTTAATATTTGGGTTAGGTTAAGGGTTATTGATAGGGCTAGGGCTAGGTTGTTGTTCAGGTCTAGTGCTAGAGATAAAATGGCTGGATTTAGGATTAGGTTTAAGTCTAGGGATAGTTTTAGGCTTAGGTCTATTTATAGGATTACCGGTAGAGCTAATGTTAGGTTTTGGTTTCAGGTTAGGGTTAGGTTTAGAACTATGGTTAGTGTTAGGGTCAGAATAAGGGTCAGAGTTAGGGTTTGGGTTTGGGTTAGGTTAGAGCTAGAATGAAGGTTAGAGTTAGGACTAGTAATAGGGTTAGGGTTTGGGTTAGGCTATGGATTAGTGTTAGGAGTAGGGTTTAGCTTATGGTAATGGATAGGATAAGAGCTAGGGTTAGAGCTATGTTTAGGGTATGGGTTAGGAATAGTTTTAGGGTTAGGGTTAAAACTAGGGTTAGCACTCAAATTAGGGCCAGGTTTTGGGTTAAGTTGCAGCTAGTGTTAGGCCTCCAACTAATTTATGAACCAGGGTTATGATTAGGGCTACTTTTTGGGTAAGTGTTATGGTTAAGTCAAGTATTAGGTTTAGGGTAAGCGTTAGCGTGATGTTTAGAGCTAGGGTTAGTGTTAGGGTTAGGTTCAGTGTTCATGTTATAGTTAGGGTTAGTGTTAAACCCAGGATTATCACTACAATTAAGTCTAGGGGTAGGGTTAGTGTTTGTGTTAGGTTAAGGTTTATCATTAGGGCTAAGGCTAGGTTTTTGTTTAGCTAGATATATGGCTAGATTTAGGATTAGGTTTAGGTCTAGAGCTAGTGTTAGGGTAAGGTTTATGTATAGGTTTATTGCTATTGCTAGTGTTAGGTTTTGCTTTATGTTTAGGGTCAGTTTTAGACATACAGTTATCGTTAGGGTCAGAATAAGTGTCAGGGTTATGGTTATGGTTAGGGCTAGAATAACGGCTAGGTTTAGGACTAGTAATAGGGTTAGGGTTTAGGTTAGTCTAAGGATTACGGTTAGGCCTGGGGTTAGCATTAGAGTTAGGGCTAGGTTAGGGTAAGGGATAGGATTATAGCTAGGGTTAGGACTATGTTTAAGGTTAGGATAGGGCTAGTTATAGGTTTAGGTTTAGGGTTAAAGCTAGGGTTAGGTCTTGAATTAAGTTTGGGTTTTGGCTAGAGATAGGGCTAGTTTTAGAGTTATGGCCAATGTATGAACTAGGGTTATGATGTGGGCTAGTTATAGAATTAGGGTTAGGACTAGGTCTAGTGGTATGGTTCAGTATAATGTTAGGGTGATGTTTAGAGCTAGGGTTAGTATTAGGGTCAAATTCAAGGTCAGAGTAGTTTTAGGGTTCGGGTGTGGAATAGAATTAGGGCTATGTTTAGGGCTAGGTGTAGGTTTAGGTTTTGGTTTAAGTTAAGTTTTAAAGTTGGGCTATGGTTCAGTTTTGTTTTAGACCTAGGGCTATGGTTAGGGCTAGTTTTAGGATTAGCATTAGGTTTAGGACTAGTGTTAGGTTTAGATTTAGGCTTAGGGTTAAAGTTAGATTTAGATTTAGGATTAAATCTAGGGTTAGGTCTAGGGCTAAGGATAGGGCTACTGTTAGGTCTTGGTTTATGGCTAGGATTAGGGTTATGTTAAGGAATAGAGTTAGAACTAGGAATAGGGCTATAGTAACAGTGAGATTTAGCCTTACAGCTAAGCTTAGTGTTTGCTTAGGTATAGGGCTTAATTAGGGCTAGGAATAGGGCTGTGTTTAGGCCTAGGGTTAGTTTTAGGGTTAGGTTTAGGTTTAGTGTAAACAATGGGGTTAGAGTTAGGGCTAGGGCTAGGGTGAAGTTTAGAATTATGGTTAGGGCTAGGGTTTCATTAGAGTTATGATTAAGGCTAGGTTTAGGGCTAGGATCAGGGCTAGGGTTTGTGTTGGGGTTAGGGCTAGGATTAGTGTTAGGGTGAATGTCAGGTCTAAGGTTATGGTTAGGGATAGTTTTAGGGTTAGGTTTATGGCTATGTTTAGTGTGTTAGGTTTAGGGTAGGGGTCAAATTTAGAGCTAGGGTTATTATTAAGTTCAGGGTCAGATTTATTGTTTTTTTTAAATGTGGGTTTAGGGTTAGGGCTCAAATTAACATTAGGGTTTTGGTTAAAGTAATGATAGAGTTTGGTTTATGGTTCTGGTTAGATTTGCATAATAGATAGGGTTACGCTTAGGATAGGGTTAGATTTAGGCTTATAGTTAGGATTATAATTAGGGTTTTGTTTAGGGTAATTGATAAGGTTAGAGCTAAATTTATGGATAGTATTAGTGATAGGGTTAGGGTTATGTGTTTGTTTTGTGTTTATGTTAGGGCTAGAATTATAGCTAGGGCGAATATCAGGTCTAGGCTTATGTTTAGGGATAGTTATAGGGTTAGGTTTATGGCTAGGTCAGTATAAGGTTTAGGTTTAGGGGTAGTGTCAAGGTTAGAGCTAGGTATATTATCACTGGAAGGGTCAGAGTTAGGGTTGGGTTGGGTTAAGCTTTAGGGTTAGGGCTTGAATTAGCATTAGGATAGGGTAATGATAGGGTTAGGTTTAGGGTTCAGGTTAGGTTTAGGTTAATGAAATTGGTTAGGGTTAGGGATAAGTTTAGGGTTAGGCCTAGGGCAACCATTAGAGTTATGTTTATGGTTAGAGTAATCAATAAGGTTAGAGATAGTGATAGGGCTAGGATTATGGTTAGAATTCTGGCTAGTGTTAGGGTAAAGTTTAGGGCTAGGTTCTGGGTTAGGATTAGGTTTAGGTTTAGGTTTAAAGCTAGAGTTAAGGCTTGGATTAGGGCTTGGTTTGAAGTTTGGTTAGGGCTAGGGTTTGGGATATGGCTAATGTATGATCTAGTTTTGCAATTAATGCTAGTTTTAGGGTTAGGGTTAGGGCTAGGTCTAGTGTTATGGTTAGGTTTAGGGTTAGGGTGATGTTTAGAGCAAGGGTTATTGTTAGGGTCAGTGTCAGAGTCAGCGTTAGTTTTAGGGTTAGTGTAAGAATTCAAATTAGGTCTAAAGTTAGGACTAGATGTACGGTTAGGGTTTTGTTTAGGTTAATGATTAGGGATATAGGTTGGTTTTGTTTTAGGGCTAGGGCTATGGTTACAGCTAGATTATGGATTATCATCAGGATTAGGGCCAGCCTTAGGTTAAGGTTTAGGCTTAGGTTTAATTTTAGATTTAGAGTTAGGGTTAGATCTAGGGTTAGGGCTAGGGCTAGGGCTAGGGTTAGGGCGAGGGTTAGGGTTATGGTAACGAATATGGTTAGAACTAGAGATACGGCTAGGGAGAGAATTACAGTTAGTCATAGTAGTAGTCTTAGGGTTAGGGCTAGGGTTAGGGCTAAATTAGGGCTAGGATTAGGGCTAGGGTTGTGTTAGGGTTAGGGCTAAATTAGGGCTAGTATTAAGGCCAGGGTTAGTGTTACTGTTAGACAAAGGGGTTGGGCTCGAGTTAGGGTTACCATTGGTGTTAAGGTTAAGTTTAGGGGAATGAGTGTGGTTATAGCTAGCTTTAGGGTTAGAGTGAGGTTAGAATTAGGATTAGGCCTAGTGTTATGATTCAGTTTAGAATTAAGGCTAGGATTAGGGCTAAGTTAAGGGCTAGGTTTTCTGTTAGGTTTATGGCTAGAACCAGGTCTAGTCCTAATATCAGGTCTAGGGTTAATGTTAAGGATAATTTTAGCATTAGGTTATGGCTAGGTCTAGTGTAAGAGTTAGGTTTAGGTTAAAGGTCAGCTTTAGAGCTAGGGCTATTATTAGGGTCAGCATCAGGTTTAGCATTTGGTGTAGCTAAAGGTTTAGGTTTAGAGCTTGAATTAGCATTAGGGTTAGCTATAATGTTAGGGTAGTGGATACGGTTTAGTTTAGGTTTCAGTTAAGGTTTAGGGTAATGAATGGGTTAGGTTTAGAGATCGGGTTAGGGTTAGCTTTAGGGTTAGGGTTATGTTTAGTGTAATGGATAGGTTTAGAGCTAGGTTTAGGGCTAGGTTATGCTTTATATTAAGTCTAGGATTAGGGCTAGGTTTAGTGATAGGGCTAGGGTGTGATTTATGGTAAGTTTTAGGGTTAGGGTAAGTGTTAAGTTTAGGACTAGGGCTATAGTTAGGTTAGGGTAAGGGTTAGTGTTTGAGCTAGGGTTAGGGCTAGGGCAAGGTTTAGGTTTAGGGTTAGGTCTAGGTTTACATTTATGGTCAGAGTTAGGTTTTATGTTAGGAATGGGGTTTTAACTAGGGTTAGGGTTAGGGTTAGGATAATGGATGTGATTAGAGCTAAAGTTCAGGTTAGGTTTAACATTAGGATTAGGGCTAGGAATGGGGTTAGGGTTTAGGATAGAGCTAGGGTTATGTTTCGTGTAAGGGTTAGGCTTTGAGCTAGGGTTAGATCTAAGGCAAGGCTTAGGTTAGCACTAGGTTTAGGGCTAGTGTTAGGCTGAGGGTTATGCTTAGAGCCAAGTTTAGGCCTAGGAGTAGGGCTAGGTTTTATGTTAGGTTTAGAGCTAGAGTTAGGACTATGGGTAATTTAAAAATTAGGGTTATGTTTAGGGCTATTTCTAGTGTTAGGTTTAGGTTTTGGGTTAGTGTCAGGTTTAAAGCTAGGTTCAGTGTTAGAATTAGGGTCAGTTTTGGGGATAGGGTTATGGTTAGGGTTAGAGCCAGAATTAGGAATAGGTTTACATATAGGGGTAGGGTAAGTGTTTGGTTTAGGTTAAGGGTTATTGTTAGGGCTAGGGCTCGGTTTTTGTTTAGGTCTAGGGCTAGAGTTATAGCAATATTTAGGATTAGCTTTGGGTCTAGGTCTAGTGTTATGCTTAGGTATAGGTTTACCAGTAGGGCTAGTGTTAGGGTTTGGTTTAGTTTTAGGGTCAGGTTTAGACCTAGGGTTACTGTTAGGGTCATATGAGGGTCAGGGTTAGGTTTAGAGGTAGAATGAGTGCTAGGGTTAAGACTAGTAAAATGGATAGAGTTTAAGTTAGGCTAAGGATTAGGGTTAGGACTAGGGTTAGCGTTTTGGTTAGGGTTGGGCTTAGGGTAAGGGAAAGGGTTAGAGTTAGAGTTAGGGCTAGTGTTAGGGTTAGGGATAGGGCTAGTATTACGGTTAAAGCTAGGGTTAGGGCTCAAATTAGGGGTAGAACTAGTGTTAAGTTTAGGGCTACAGTAAGGACAATGCTAATGTATGAACTAGGGTTATGATTAAGGCTAGTTTTAGGGTTAGGTTAAGGCTAGATATAGTGTTAGGGTTAATTTAAGGTAGGGTGATGTTTAGAGCTGGGATTAGTTTTAGGGTCAGTGTGAGGGTCAGGGTTAGTTTTAGAGCTAGTTTTAGGGTTAGTAGTAGGGGTAAGATTTGATTTAGATTAAGGGTTAGGATTAGGTCTATGGCTTTGTTTTGGTTTATGGCTAGGGCTACGGATAGGGCAAGTTTTAGGATTAGCGTTATGGTTAGGGGTAGTGATAGGCTTATTGTTACAGTTAAATTTAGAATTAGGTTTAGATTTAGAGTCAGACTCAGACCTAGTATTAGGATTACTGCTAAGGTTATAACTAGGTCTAGGTCTAGGGCAAGAGTTAGAGTTAGCCTTATGGCTAGGTTTAAGGTTAGGATAGGGTTAAATAAAGGCTAGGTTTAACACTAGGCTTAGTGTTAGGCCTAGGTTTAGGGTGATGGTTAGTGTTAGGTTTAGGGTTTTGGTGAATTTTGGCATATAGGATGAGGTTATATGTAGATTTATGTCTAGGGTGAGGAATAGAAATAGGGTTAGGGCATGGGTTATGATTCGGGCTAGGATTAAGCCTAGGTTTAGGGCTTGGATTATGGCTAGGGTTAATTTCAGATCTAGTGTTACAGTTATGAATAGTTTTAGGATTAGGTTTATGGCTATGTCTAGTGTAAGGGTTAGGTTTAGGGTGAGGTTCAGGATTAGAGCTAAGTGTACTATTAGAGTCAGTGTCACAATTATAGTTTTGGATAGGTTAAGGTTTAATGTTGGGGCTCAAATTAGCATTAGATTTAGGATTAGGGTAGAGATAGTGTTAGGTTTAGGTTTCAGGTTAGGTTTAGGTTAATGGAAAGGGTTAGGATTAGGGATACAGTTAGGTTTAGGCCCAGATTTAGCATTAGGGTTATGGTTATGGTTAGGGTAATGGATAGGGTTATAGATAAGAGTATGGCTAGGGTTATTGTTACAATTATTGATTTGGTTAGGCTTAGGGTTAGGATTAGGTTTAAATCTAGGGTTAGGGCTAGGGTTATAGTTACGATTAATGATACAGTTAGGATTAAGTGTAAATCTAGGGATAGTGCACAAAATAAGTCTAGGTTTTGGGTTAAGTTAAGGCTAGGTATAGGTTAATGGCTAATGTAAGTACCAGGTTTGTGATTAGGGCTAATTTGAGGCTTAGGGTTAGGGCTAGGTCTATTGTTAGGTTTAGGTATATGATTAGGGTGGTGTTTAGAGCTAGGGTTATTCTTAAGGTCAAAGTCAGGATCAGGGTTAATTTTAGGGTTTGGCTTAAAACTTGAATTAGGGATAGAATTATGTCTAAGTGTTGTGTTAGGGCTTAGTTTATATTAAGGGTTAGGGTTAAGTCTACGGCTTGGTTTTGTTTTAAGGCTAGGGTAAGTGCTAGTTTTTGGATTAGCTTTATTGATAGGATCATGGCTATGGTTGTGGTTAGAGTTAGGATTAAAGCTAGGTTTAGGGCTAGGATTAAGACTAGGTTTTGTGTTAGGGTTAGGGCTAGTTTTAGGGCAATGGCTAATGTAAGAACTAGGGTTACCATTAGGGTTAGTTTTAGTGTTAGGGTATGCGTTAGTTTTAGTCTTAGGGTTAGGTTTAAGGTAGGGTGATATTTATAGCTTGGGTTCGTGTTAGGATAGGATTCAGAGTCAGGCTTAGTTTTAGCATTGGAGTTAGGACTCGAATTAGGGCTAAGGTTACTGTTAAGGTTCAGTTTAAGGTGAGGGAGATGTTTAGAGCTAGGGTGAGGGTTAGGATATGAGTCAGAGTCAGGGTTGTTTTTAAGGTTAGGTTTACGACTTGGACTAGGGCTAGGGTTAGGTCTATTTGTAGTGTTAAAGTTTGGTTTAAGTTAAGGTTTACAGTTAGGGCTTATGCTCGCTTTTGTTTTAGTCCTAGACTTAGTGTTAGGGCTAGTGTTAGTGTTAGGCTTAGGCTTAGAGTATGGGTTAAATTTGGAATTAGGATTAGGGCTAGAACTAAGGATAGGGCAAGGGTTATGGCTATGTTTAGGGTTATGGTAAGGGATAGGATTAGAATTAGGGATAGGGATAGGGCGAGAGTTAGTCTTAGGGCTAGGGTTAGGATTAGGGTTCGAGATAGGGCTAAATTAGGGCTAGGATTAGGTCTAGGTTTAGTGTTTAGTTTAAGCCTGGGGTTAGGTTTAGGGTTAGGGTTAAGGTTTGAGTATAGAGTTAGGATTTAGAGTTAAGGTTTTTAGTTAGGGCAAAGTTTTGGGTAATGGATGGCTTTATAGCTAAGTTTAGAGGTAGGGGGAGGGATATAATTAGGGTTAGGGCTGTGGTTAGGGTTAGGGGTATGATTAAGGCTAGGTTTAATGCTAGGATAAGGGCTAGGGTTTTTTTAGGGTTTAGGCTAGGATTAGTGCTAGGGCTAATTTCAGATCCAGAATTATGGTTAAAGATAATTTTAGGGTTAGGATTATGGGTATGTCTAGTGTAAGGATTAGGTTTAGGGTTAGCATCAGGTTTAAAGCTAGGGGTATTATTAGGGTCAAGTTCTAGGTTAGGGTTTGGGATAGGTTAAGGTTTAAAGTTAGGGCTTGAATTAACATTAGGGTTAGGGTTAGGGTTATGGTAATGGATAGAGTTAGAAATCAGTTTAGGGCTAGGGTCATGATTATGATTAGGGCTAGGATTTGGGTTAAGTTAGTGCAAGGGTTAGGGTTATGGCTAATGTAAGTACTAGGGTTATAATTACGGCTAATTTCAGTGTTTTAGGGCTAGGTTTAATGTAAGCTTTAGGTTTAGGGTTAGTATGATGTTTAGACCTCGAGTTAGTGTTATGGTCAGAGTAAAAGTCAGGGTTATTTTTAGGGTTTGGCTTATTTATTATTTATTATTTATTTTTAGGGCTGGGGTTAGGGTTAGGTGTAGGGTTACGGCTTGGTTTAGGTTAAGGATTATGGTTAGAGCTTTGACTCATTTTGGTTTTAGGGCTAGGGTTAGGGTTAGTGCAATTTTTATGATTAGTGTTTGGGTTAGAACTAGTCTTAGAATTAGGCTTAGGCTTCTGTTTAGGGTTAAATTTAGAATTAGGTTCTTATCTAAGTTTAGTAATAGGGCTAAAGATAGGGCAAGGGTTAGGACTAGGATTTGGGGTAGCATTAGGTTTATGGGAAGGGATAAGATTAGAATGAGTGATAGGGCCAGTGTGAGAGTTAGTGTTATTCTTAGGGCTGGGATTAGGGTTAGATTAGGTATAGGGCTGAATTACAACTAGGTTTAGTGTTAAGGCTAGAGTTAGAGCTAGTTTTATAATTAGCATCAGGGTCAGGGCTAGTGTTAGGCTTAGGCATCGAGTTAGGGTTAAATTTAAAGTTAGGTTTTGATCTAGTGTTAAAGCTAGGGCTAAGTATAGGGCAATTGTGATGACAAGTGTTAGGTTAGAGTTAGGATTATGTTTAGGGTAAGGGATGTGGTTTTGCATAGGTTTAGTATTAGGGTTAGAGCTAGAGTTAAGGTTACAGTTATGATTAAGGCTAGGTTTATGGCTAGGATCAGGTTTAGGGTTTGTGTTAGTGTTAGGGTTAGTATTAGGGCTTGGGCTAATGTCAGGTTTAGGGTTTTTATTAGGGGTAGAGTTAGTGTAAGGTTCATGGCTTGGTCCATTGTAAGAATTAGGTTTAGGGTAAGATTTAGATTTATATCTACTGTTATTTATAGGGTCAGGGTCAGGTTTAGAGTTTGGGTTAGTTTAGCGTTTAGGTTTAGGGTAATGACAGGATTAGTTTTAGGGTTTAGATTTGGTTTAGTGTAATGTATAAGGTTACGGTTAGGCCTACGGTTAGCTTAACAGTTAGGGTTATTGTTAGGCTAATGGATAGGTTTAGACCTAAGGTTTGGGCTAGGGTTATGTATAGGATTAGGGCTAGTTTTGGGTTAGGGTTAGGACTAAGTTTAAGGTTAAAGCTAGGTTTAGGACTCGGTTTAAGGCTTGGTTTTGGGTTAGGTTAGGGCTAGGGTTAAGGCTACGGCTAATGTATGAAGTAGGGTTATGATTAGTGCTATTTATAGGGTTAGAGTTAAGGCTAGGTCTAGTGTTAGGTTGAGGTTTACGGTGATGATGAAGTTTAGAGCCAGGGTTAGTGTTAGGGTAAGGGTCAGGGTTAGGGATAGTTTTTGAGTTAGGGTTAGGACTAGAATTAGGAATATGGTTAGGGCTAGGTGTAGGTTTAGCGTTTGTTTTAGGTTTAGGTTTAGGGTTATGGCTATGCCTTGGTTTTTGTTTTAGGACTAGGGCTAGTGTTAGTTCTAGTTTTAGGATTAGTGTTAGTGTTAGGGCTCGTGTTAGGTTTAGGTTTAGGCTTAGCATTAGTGTTAGGTTTAGAGTTAGGGTTAGATCTAGGGTTATGGCCAGGGGTATGAATAGGGCTAGGGTTAGACCAAGGGTTAGGGCTAGGATTAGAGTTCTAGTAAGGGATAGGACTAGATCTAGGGTTAGGGTTAGGGTGAGAGTTAGAGTTAGTCTAACTCTAATTAGGCTAGGGTTAGGGTTAGGGTTAGGGAACAGGCCTGAATTAGGGCTAAGATTAGTACTAATGTTAGTGTTAGGGTTGGGCTTAGTGTTTGGGTTAGAGACAAAATTAAGTCTATGTTTAGCGCTAGGATAAGGGCTAGGTTTTGTGTTAGGATTAGGATAGGATTCTGGTAGGGTGAATATCAGGTCTAGGGTTAAGGTTAGTAATAGTTTCATTGTTAGGTTCATGGCTAGATCTAGTGTAAACATTAGGTAGAGTAAGAGTCAGGTTTATAGCTAGGGAAATTATTAGGGTCACGGTCAGTGTTAGTGTTGGGTTTAGGTTTGAGGTTAGGGTTAGGGCTTGAATTGGCATTCAGTTTAGGGTTAGTGTCATGATTGGAAAAGGTTTAGGGTTCAGGGTAGGTTTAGGTTAATTAATAGGTTTGGGGAAGCGATAGGGTTTGTGTTAAGTCTAGGGTTAGCATTATGGAAAGGGTTATGTTTAGGGTAATGGATACAGTTAGAGTTAATATTAGGTCTAGGGTTATGGTTATGATTAGGTCTTGTGTTAGGGTTAAGGTGAGGGTTAGAACTACGATTAGGTTAAGGGTTATGTTTAGCATTAGGATTAGGTTCTGAGCTATGGTTAGGGCTAGGCTGCGAGTTAGGTTCAGAGTTAGGTCTAGGGATAGGATTATGGTAAATTTTGGGTTAGGATTGGGGTTACGGTTAGATCTAGGTTTAGTGTTAGGGTCAGAATAAGGGTCAGGGTTAGGGTTAGGGTTTGGGATAGTGTTAGAGCTAAAATGAAAGCTAGGGTTAGGACTATTAATATAGTTATGGTTTTGGTTAATCTAAGGACTAGGTATAGTTCTAGGGTGTTCTTAGGTTTAGGGTTTCACTTAGGGTAAGGGGTTGATTTAGATCTAGGGTTAGGGCTATGGTTAGGGTTAGAGTTAGATTTAAAGCTAGGTTTAGGGCTCAGTTTATGGCTAGTTTTGTCTTAGGGTTATGGCTAGGATTAGGGCAACAGCTAATTTAAGAACAAGGGTTATCATCAGGGTTAGTTTTAGGGTTTGGGTTAGGAGTAGTTTGAGTGCTAGGGTTAGGTTTAAGATTAGGGTGATATTTATAGCTATGGTTCTTGTTAGGATAGGAGTCAGGGTCAGGGTTAGTTTTAGGGTTAGCATTAAGACACGATTTAGGACTATTGCAAATGTTAGTGTTTGTTTTGAGTTTAGGGCATTGTTTAGATCTAGGATGAATGTTAGGATATGAGTCAGGGTCAGGATTAGTTTGAAGGTGAGGCTTAGGGCTCCAATTAGGGATAGGTTTAGGTCTAGGTGTAGTGTTAGTGTTTGGTTTAAGTTAAGGTTTAGGGTTAGGGTTATTGCTCAATTTTGGTTTACTGCTAGGATTTGGGTTAGGGCTAGTTTTACAATTATCATTAGGTTAAGGGCTAGTGTTAGTGTTAGGCTTAGGCTTAGGTTTAAGTTTTGATTTAGAGTAAGACTTAGGACTGGGACTAACTTTAGGGCAAGTGTTAGGGCTAGTGTTAGGTTTACAGTAGTGGATAGGGATAGAACTGGGGACAGGGCTAGGGCTACAGCAAGAGTTAGAGTTAGTAATAGGGCTAGGGTTAGGATAGGGTTAGAGATAGAGCTAAATTAATGCTAGGATTAGGGCTAGGTTTTGTGTTTAAGCCTAGGTTTACGGTTAGGGTTAGGTTTAAATTTTGGGTTAGGGAGGACATTATAGCTAGATTTAGAGGTAGGGTGAGGGTTAGAATTAGGGTTAGGTGTAGGGCTAGAGATGGGGTTATGATTAAGGCTAGGTTTAGGGCTAGGATGAGGGCTAGATGTATTTTTAGGGTTAGGGCTAGGACTAAGGCTAGGGCTAATTTCAGCTCCAGAATTATGGTTAAAGATAGTTTTAGGGTTTGGTTTATGGCTACCTCTAGGCTAAGGGTTAGGTTTTGGGTTATGGTCAAGTTTAGAGCAAGGGGTATTATTAGGGTCAAGGTCTGGTTTAGAGTTTGGGATAGGTTAAGGATTTGAATTAGTTTTAGGATTAGGGTAAAGTAATGATAGGGTTAGGTTTAGGATTCAGGTTAGGTTTAGGGTAATGGAATGGTTAGGATTCAGGAAAGGGTTAGGTTTATGTCTAGGGTTATCATTATGGTTAGTGTTATGGTTATGGTAATGGATAGAGATAGGGCTAGCATTAGGTATCATTTTAGGATTAGTGCTATGGTTTGGCCTATTGTAATTTTAGGCTTAGGCTTCAGGCTAGGGCTAGATTTAGATTTATTTTTTGCCTAAGGTTATTGCTAGGGATAAGGATAGGGAAAGAGTTAGCACTAGGGTAAGGGCTAGGGTTAGGGTTAGGTTTATGGATAGGGCTAAATCATGGCTAGGGTTATGTTAGGCCTAGGGTTAATGCTATTTTTAGAATTAGGCTTAGGCATGGAGTAAGGGTTAGATTTAAATTATGTTTCAATCTAGGGTTAGTGTAGGGCTAAAGATAAGACGAGGGTTACCACTAGGTTTAGGGTTAGAGTTAGGGTTTAGTTTAGGGAAAGAGATTTGATTATATCTAGGTTTTGGGCAAGAGTGAGGAGTTATTATTATGGTTAGAACTAGGGTTAGGGTTAGGGTTATAATTAAGGCTATGTTTAGGGCTACGATGAGGACAAGGATTTGTTTTAGATTAAGGGATAGTATTAGGGTTATGGCTAATGTCAGGTCTAGGGTTATAGTTAGGGATAGATTTAGTGTTAGGTTTATGGCTTGGTCCAGTGTAAGGGTTAGGTTTTTGGTTAGGGTGAGGTTTAGATCTAGGGTGGAATCAGGGCCAGGATTAGGGTTTGGGTTAAGTTAATGTTTAGGTGCAGGGATCGAATTAGTGGTAGATTTAGGGTTAGGGTAATAACTGGGTTAGATTTAGAGTTTAGGTTTGGTTTTGTGTAATTTATATGATTAGGTTTAGGCCTAGGGTTATCAGAAGGGTTAGGGTTATTGTTAGGGTAATGGATAGGGTTAGCCCTAAGGTTAGGGCTAGGTTTATGTATAGGATTAGGGCTAGTGTTTGCTTTAAGTTTAAGGTTAAAGCTAGTTTTAGGACTCAGATTAACACAAGGTTTTTGGTTAGTTTTGGGCTAGGGTTAAGGTTACCACTAATGTATGAAGTAGGTTTATGCTTACAGCTAGTTATAGGTTTAGAGTTAGGTCTAAGTTTGGTGTTAAGGATAGGTTTACAGTGATGATGATATTTAGAGCCAGGGTTAGTGTTAGGGTCAGAGTCAGGGTCAGGATTATTTTTCGTGTTAGGGTTAGACTATAATTAGGGATAGGGTTAGGTTTAGGTGTAGGGTTAGGGTTTGGTTTAGGTTAAGGGTTAAGTTTAGGGCTATGACTCTGTTTTTTTTAGGGCTAGGTGTAGAGTTAGCCTAGTTTTAAAATTAGTCTTAGGGTTAAAGCTAGTGTAAGTGTGAGACTTAGGCCTAGGTTAAGGTTTAGGTATAGGAGTAGAAGTATGGCTAGATTTAGTCATAGGGTTAGGGTTAAATTTAGAGTTAGGTTTAGATCTAGGTTTTGAGCTAGGTCTAAGTATAGGGCTAGGCTAGGGCTATGTTTGGGGCTAGGTGTGTGGTGATGGTAAGGAATAGTGTTAGAACTAGGTATACAGCTAGTGTGAGAGTTAGAGTTAGTCTTAGGGCTAGGGTTAGGGTTAGGGATAGGGTTAAATTAGGGCTCAGAATTGGGCTAGGATTAGTGTTAGGGTTAGGACTAGGGTTAGGGCTAGGGTTATTGTTAGGTTTAGGGTTAGGGTTAGGTTTAGGGTATGGGATAAGAATATAGCTAGTTTTAGGACTAGGGTGACAATTAGGGTTAAGGATAGAATTAAAATTAGGATTAGGGTTATGATTAAGGTGAGGTTAATGGCTAGGATGTGGTCTAAGTTTTGTATTAGGGTTAGGGCTAGGATTAGAGCTAGAGCTAATGTCAGGTCTAGGGTATGGTTATGGATAGTTTTAAGGTTAGATTTATGGCTAGCTCTATTGTAAAGGATAGGTTTCTTGTTAGGGTCAGGTTTAGAGTTATGGGTATTATTAGAGTCAGTGTCAAGGTTAGGGTTAGGGTTAGATTAAGGTTTAGGTTTAGGGCTCAATTTAGTCTTATGTTTAAGGATTGGGTAATGACACATTTAGTTTTAGGGTTCAGGTTAGGTGTAGGTTAATGGATAGGGTTAAGGCTATTGCTAGGATTAGTGTTCTTCCTAGAGTTAGCATAAGGATTATAGTTATCTTATGGTTAGTGTTATTTCTAGGGTTAGGCTTAGGGTTATAATTAGGGCTAGGGTTATTGTTAGGGTTAGCTTTTAGCTTAAAGCTAAGGTAGGGCTTGGATTAGGGCTAGGTTTTGCAATAGGTTAGGGCTATGGCTAATGTAAGAACTAGTGTAATGATTAAGACTAGTTTTATGGTTAATGTTAGGGCTACATGTAGTTTTAGGTTTAGTTTTAGTTAAGGTTAAGTTTAGAGCTAGTGTTAGTGTTAGTGTCAGGGACAGTGTTAGGGTAGGTTATTGGTTACAGTTAAAGCCAGAATTAGGACTAGGGTTAGGTCTAGAGGTAGGGTTAGAGTTTGGTTTAGGTTAAGGATTATTGTTAAGGCTAGTTCTAGTTTGTCTTTAGGACAACAGCTATAGTTATGGCTAGATTTAGGATTAGGTTTAGGTCTAGACTAGTGTTAGGTTTAGGTTTATGTAAAAGTTTACCAGTAGGGATAGTATTAGTATTTGGTTTAGGGTTAGGTTTAGATTAAGACCTAAGGTTAGTGTTAGGGTCAAAATAGTGGTCATGGATAAGGTTAGGGTTTGGGTTATGATTAGATCTAGAATGAAGGCTAGGGTTAGGACTCGTTATAGAGTTAGGCTTTGGTTAGGGTAATCATTAGTGCTAAAAATATGGTTAACATTAGGGTGAGGGTTTTTCTTAGAGTAAGGGATAAGGTTAGAGCTAGGTTTAGGACTTGGGTTAGGGTTAGGTTTAGGGTTAAAGCTCATGTTAGTGCTTGGATTATGGCTAGTTTTGTATTTGGGTTATTCCTAGTGTTATGGTTATGGCTATTGTAAGAAATAGAGTTACGATTAGGGTTAGTTTTATGGTTAAGTTTAGGGCTAGGTCTAGTGTTAGGGTTAGGTTTAATGTTAGGGTGATGTTTACAGCTTGGTTTAGTGTTTTGGTATGAGTCAAGGTCATGGTTATGTTTAGGGTTATGGTTAGGTTTCAAATTAGGGCTAGTTTAAGGGCTGGTGTAGGGTTAGGGTTTGGTCTAGTGTAAAGATTAGTGTTCGGGGTATGGATCAGTTTTGTTTTAGTGCTAGTGCAAGGTTTAGGGCTAATTTTAGGTATAACATTACAGTTAGAGCTAGTTTCAGGGTTAGGCTGAGGTGTCAGGTTAGCGTTAGTTTTAGAGATAGGTATTGATCTAGAGTTAGTGCTAGGGCTAAGGATAGTGCAAGGGTTATGACTAGGGTTAGGGCTTGGTTTAGGGATACAGTAAGGAATAGAGTTAAAATTAGGGATAGGTCTTGTGTGAGAATTATTGTTAGTCTTAATTCTAGGGTTAGGGTTAGGGGTAGGAATAGGGGTATATTAGGGATAGGATTAGGGCTAGGTTTAATGTTAGGGTTAGGGCTAGAGTTAGGGTTATGATTATGGCTAGGGCTAGGGTTAGAGATAGGGTTTAAGCTACGGTTAGGGCTAGGGGAAGTGTTAGGTTTAGTGTTAGGTCTAGGTTAGGGTCACAGTTATTGTTCTGGTTAGGGTTAGGGTAGGGCTAGGGTTTTCATTAGGGTTAGGTTTCGTTTTAGAGTAATCTACTGGATTAGATGTAAGATTAGTTTAAGTTTTAAATTTAGGTTATGGTTAAATTTAGGTTTAGGGATGTGTTTAGTTTTTTATTCATGGTAAGGTTTAGGGTTAAGTTTATGGCAAGGGTTAGGTTTAGGGTTTGGTCGAAGATTAGGTTTATGTAATCAATAAATAACCAAGGGTTACGGATAGGGTTAGGTTTAGGATTAGGGTTATTATTAGGATTAGTGTTAGGGTAATGTTAGGGTTAGAGCTAGAGTTAGTACTAGGGTTAAGGTTAGGATTATTGCCTAGGTTAGGTTTATATTTGGGAATAGGGCTAGGGTTATGTTTAGGCTAAGGTTTAGGCTTTGAGCTAGGGTTATGTGTAAGGTGAGGGTTAGGGTTAGGGCTATATTTAGGATTATGGTTATGCTTAAGTTAGATTTAGACCTCAGATTAGAACTAGGTTTTGTGTTAGGTTTAGGCCCAGGGTTAAGGCTATGTGTAATGTTAGATCTAGTGTTCTGATTAGAGATAGTTTTAGGGTTAGGGTTAGGTTTAGGTATTGGGTTAGGTTCAAGTTTAGAGCTAGGTTTAGTATTAGTGTTAGGGTCAGTGTTCAGGTTAGAGTTAGGTTTTGGGTGAAAGTCAGAATTAGGACTAGGTTTAGGTCAAGTGATAGGGTTAGTGTTTGTTTTAGGTTAAGGATTATGTTAGGGCTAGGACTCAGGGTTTTTTTAGGTCTAGGTCTAGAGTTATGGCTATATTTAAGATTATTCTTAGGTCTAGGTATAGAGTTAGGTTTAGGTTTAGGTATAATATTACTGATAAGGCTAGTTTTAGGGTTTGGTTTAGGATTAGGGTAAGGTTTAGCCTGAGGTTTTGTGTTAGGGTAAGGATTTGAGTTGGGGTTAGAGCTAGAATGATGGCTAGGTTTAGGTCTAGGGACAGGATTAGTGTTTGGTTTAGGATAAGGATTATGTTAGGGCTGGGGCTCTGGGGTTTTTTAGGTCTAGGTCTAGAGTTATGGCTATATTTAGGATTAGGCTTAGGTGTAGAGCTAGAGTTATGTTTAGGTTTAGTTATAAGTTTACTGGTAGGGCTAGTTTTACGGTTTGGTTTAGGGTTAGCCTCAGATTTAGACTGAGGGTTTGTGTTCAGATAAGGATTTGAGTTAGGATTAGAGCTAGAATGAAGGCTAGGTTTAGGACTAGTAATAGGGTTATGGTTTGGATTAGGCTCTGGATTATGATTAGGACTAAAGTTAGCATTATGGATAGGGTTTGGCTTAGGGTAAGTGTTAGAGTTAGAGCTAGGGTTAGAGCTAGGTTAGGGTTATGGTTAGGGCTAGGGCTAGGTTTAGGTTTAAGTTTACATCTAGGTGTAGGGCTCAAATTAGGGCTAGATTTTCTGTTAGGTTTAGGTCTAGGGTTAGGGCTAAAGCTAATATAAGAACTAAGGTTATGATTAAAGTTAGTAATTGGTCTAGATCTAATGTTAGCACTATCATTAGTGTTAGTGTGATATTTAGAACTAAGGTTAGTGTTAGAATATAAGTCAGGGTCAGGGTTAATTTTAGGACTGGGACATGAAGTAAAGCTAGAAGGCTATGGATAAGTTTAGTTTTAGGATTTGGTTTAGTTTAACATTTAGGTTTAGGAAAATGGATCTGTTTTGTTTAAGGGATAAGGCTAGGTTTACAGCTAGTTTTAGGATTATCGATAGTTTTAGGTCTAGTGGTAGGTTGAGGATTAGTCTTAGGTTTATGGTCAAAATTACAGTTATGGTTAGATCTAGGGTAGGGTCTAGTGCTAGGGTTAGGGCTAAGGTTAGAGCTTGTGTTGGGTTTATTGTAATGGATAGGGTTAGAACTAGAAATAGGGCTAGGGTGAGATTTAGATTTAGTCTTAGGCCAAGGTTAGGTGTAGAGTTAGGGTTAGGGCTAAATTAGGGCTAGGATTAGTGCTATGGCTAGTGTTAGGGTTCGCCCTATGGTTAGGGCTAGAGACATGGTTAGTGTTAGGGTTAGGGTTAGTGATAGGGTTAGGGGAAAGATGGGATTATACCTAAGTTCAGGTCTAGGGCGAGGGTAGAACTAGAGATAGGGCTAGAGTTAGGGTTGGGGTTAGGATTAAGGCTAGGTATAGGCCTAAGATGAGAACTAGTGTTTGTGTTAGGGTTAGGGCTAAGATTACAGCTGCAGTTAATGTCAGGTGTGGGTTTATGCTTATGGTTAGTTTTAGGGTTAGGTTATGGCTAGGTCTAGTGTAATGGTTAGGTTTAGGTTAAGGGTCAGGTTTAAATCTAGGTGTATTTTTAGGGTTAGGGTTCAAGTAGGGTTTGGTCTAGGTTAAGATTTAGGGTTAAGGCTTGAGTTAGCATTAGGGATAGGGTTAGGGTTTGGGCTAGGGTAATTAATAGGGTTAAGTTTAAGGTTCAGCTGAGGTTTAGAGTAATGAATACTGTTAGTGTCAGCAATAGTCTTAGCTTTAGGCCTAGGGTTAGCATTTGTGTTAGGTTTATCTTTAGGGTAATGATTTGGGTTAGAGCTAAGGTTAGGGCTATGGTTAAGGTTAGAATTAGGACTAGGGTTAGGGTTAGGCCTACGGTTAGTGTCAGGTTTAGTTTTGGGGTAAATATTAGCATTTTTGTAGGATTAGGGCTAGTGTGAGGGTTAGGGTTACAGTCAGGGCTAATGTTAGGGTTAGGGGTATGTTTAGATTCAGGTTAGAGTTTGAGCTAAATTAGGGTTAGTGCAAGGGTTATGGTTAGGGTTAAGTCTAGCCTTATGGTTAACATTACCATAAGGGCTAAGTTTAATGCTAGGATAAGGGCTAAGTTTTGTGTGAGATTTATGGCTAGCATTAGGGCTATGGGTAATGTAAGGGCTAGGGATATGGTTATGGCTGGTTTAGGGTTATGTTATGGATAAGTCTATTGTTCTAGTTAGATTTTGGGTTAGGATAAGATGTAGAACTAGGGTTTGTTTTAGGGTAACGGTCATTGTTCAGGATAAGGTTAGGTTTAGGGTGAGGGCCAGATTTAGGACTAGAGTTGGGTCTAGGGATAGAGTTAGTCTTTATGTTAGGTTAACAGTTATTTTTAGGGCTAGTGCTAGGTTTTTCCTTAGGGCAAAAGCTAGATTTATGACACTCTTTGGGATTATGTTTTGTCTAGTGCTAGTGTTACTGTTAGGCTTAGGTATAGTTTTACCAGTAGGGGTAGGGGTAGGGTTCGCTTTAGGGTTAGTGTCAGGTTTAGACGTAGGGTTATTGTTAGGGTCAGAATAAGGGTCAGGGTTAGAGTTAAGTTTATAGCTAGAATGAGTGCTAGGGTTAGGACTAGTAATAGAAATAGGGTTTGAGGTAGGCTAAGGATTATGCTTAGGACTAGGGTAGCATTAGGGTGAGTGTTTGCCTTAGGGTAAGAGATAGGGTTAGAGGTAGAGTTAGGGTTAGGGTTAGGGTTAAGGTTAGGGTTAGGGTTAAGCCTAGGTTTGGGCTCAGAATAGGGCTAGGATTTGTGTTAGCATTAAGGCTACAGCTAAGGAAAGAACTAGGATTCTTATTAGGGTTATTTCTAGGGTTAGCGTTATTTCAATATTTAAAGCTAGGTTTACTGTTAGGGTCCAATTAAGTGTCAGGCTAAGTGTTAGGTCAAGGGTTAGGGTTAGGGCGAGGGTTAAATTTAGGGTTAGGGCTCTGATTAGGTCTAGGTTTTGAGTTAGGTTAGGGCTATTTAGGACTAGGGCTAATGTTAGAACTATGGTTATGATTATCGCTAGTGTTAAGTTTAGCATTATGTCTAAATCTAGTGTTTAGATTAGGTTTAGGTTTAGAGTGATGATTAGAGATAGGGTTAATGTTACCATCAGAGTCAGGAGCAGTGTTACTGATCAGAGTTAGGGATATGCTCAAATTGGGGCTAGGGTTAAGTCTAGGTATAGGTTTAGGGTTTGTGTAAGGGTTAGGGTAAGAATTAGGGATAGATCTAATGTCAAGTCTAGGATTATGGTTTGGTTAGGTTTAGGGTTAGGGTTAGGGCTTTGTCACACTTTTGTTTTACATCTAGGACTACTTTTAGGATTAGCTATAGCGTTACTGCTAGTGGTATGGTGAGGTTTAAGCTTATATTTATTGTTATTAGATCTAGGTTTAGGGCTATGGCTAAGTTTTGGGCTAAGGTTAGGGCTAGTGTTAGGTTATTAATGGATAGAGTTAGAAATAGAAATAGGGCTAGGCCAAGAGTCAGAGTTAGTCTTAGGGCTAGAGTTACAGTTAGGTTTAGTGTTAGGGCTAAATTAGGGCTAGATTTAGGGCTAGGGTTAGTGTTAGGTTTAGGCTTAGGGTTAGAGTTAGGATTAGGGGAAGGAATGGGGTTATATCTAGGTTTAGGGCTAGGGCAAGGGTTAGAATTAGGGTTGGGCTAGGATTAGTATTATGGATATGTTTAGTGCTAGGATGAGGTTTTGTGTTAGGGCTAGGGCTAGGATTAGGGATAGGTTTAATGTCAGGTCTAGATTTATGGTTACTGTTAGTTTGAGGGTTAGGTTATGACTAGGTTTAGTGTCAGGGTTAGGTTTAGGTAAGGGTCAGGTTTAAAGCTAGGTGTATTATTAGGGTCAGGGTCTGGGTAGAATTTTGTTTAGGTTAAGTTTTATGGTTAAGGATTGAATTAGCTTTAGGGTTAGGGTTACGGATAAGGTAATGGACAGGATTAGGTTTAGGGTTCATGTTAGATTTACAGTAGTGGATAGTTAGTGTTAGCAATAGGGTTAGTGTTACACCAAGGGTTAGCATATGAGTTAGGCTCATCTTTAGGGTAATTGATTGTATTAGAACTAAGGTTAGGGCTAGGGATAAGGTTACAATTCGGCTAGGGTTAGGGTTAGGCCTAGGGTTAATGTAAGGGATAGTTTTAGTTTAAGTATTAGCATTTGAGCCAGGGTTAGGTCTTGGGCGAGGGTACGGGTTAGAGTCAGGTTTAGTGTTAGGCCAATGTTTAGAACTAGGGTTAGTGTTAGGGGCCAAGTCAGTTGTCAGGTTTATTTCTAGGTTACAGTTAGGACTCAAATTAGGGATAGGGGCTAGGTGTAGCTTTAGGGTTTGGTTTAGGTTAAGGGTTAGGGTTATGGCTCGGTTTTGTTTTAGGGTTAGGGTAGATTTAGGGCTAGTTTTTCAATTAGCATTAGGGTTAGGGCTAGTGTTAGGGTGAGGGTTATCCTTAATTTTAGTTTTAGATTCAGGTTTAAGCATTTGGCGAAGGTTAGGTCTAAATTTGGGGCTAGGGATAGGAATAGCATTTGGGTTATAATAAGGGATAGTTTTAGAACTAGGGATAAGGCTAGGGAGAGAGTTAGAGTTAGTCTTAAGGATAAGGATAGGGTTAGATTTACTGTTAGGGCTAAATTAGGGCTAGGATTAGTGCTAGGGTTAGTGTTAGTTTTAGACCTAGGTTTAGGGCTGGGGTTAGGGTTAGCATTAAGGTTACAGTAAGGTATGATGTTACAGCTATGTTTAGTGCTAGGACAAGGGATAAAATTAGGGTTAGGGGTAGGGTTAAAATTAGTGTTAGAATCAAGGCTAGGTTTAGAACTAGGATTAGGGCAAGGGCTAGGGCTAATGTCAGGTCTAAGTTTAAGGTTAGGCTAGGTTTGGTGTTGGGGCTATGACTCAGTTTTGTTTTAGAGCTAGGCCAAGGTTCGGGATAGTTTTATGATTAGTGATAGTGTTAGGGCTAGTAGTAGGGTGAAGTTTAGGTTTAGATTTATTGTTATGGTTACATATAGGTTTAGGGCTAGGGCTAAAGTTATGGCTAGTGTTACGGTCATGATAACAGATAGGGTTAGAACTAGAAATAGAGCTAGGGCGAGAGTTAGAGTTAGACTTAGGGCTAGGGTTAGGGGTGGGTTTAAGTTTAGGGCTAAATTAGTGCTAGGATAAGCACTAGGGTTAGTGTTAGGGGTAGGGTTTGGGTTAGTGTTAGTGTTAAGGATAGGGTTAGGTTTAGGGAAAGAGATGGGGTTATAGCTAGGTTTAGGTATAGGGCGAGAGTTAGAATTAGGGTTAGGGCTAGGTTAGGGTTGGGTTGTTATTAAGGCTAGTTTTAGTGCTTGGTTTGATGGTTTGTGTTAGGACAAGGGCTAGGATTAGGGATTGGGCTAATGTCAGGTCTAGGGCTATGGTTAGGAATAGTTTTAGGGTTAGGTTATGGCTAGGTCTAGTGTAAGGATTACGTTTAGGGTAAGGGTCAACTTTAGAGCTAGGCATATTATTAGGGTCAGTGTTGGGTAGGGTTTGATTTAGTTTAAGGTTTAGAGTTAAGTGTTGAATTAGCATTAGGGTTAGGGTTAGAGTTAGGGTAATGGATAGGGTTAGGTTTAGGGTTCAGGTTAAGTTTAGAGTAATGGATAGGTTTAGTGTTTGCAACAGGGTTTGGGTTAGGCCTAAGGTTAGCATTTGAGTTACGCTTATCTTTAGGTTAAAGGACAAGGTTAGAGCTAAGGTTAGTGCTATGGTTAAGGTTTGGATTAGGGCTAGGGTTTGGTTTAGGCCTAGTGTTAGTGTCAGGGTTAGGTTTAGGGTACATGTTTGGGTATGAGCTAGGGTTAGGGCTAGGGTGATGGTTAGGATTAGAGTCAGGGCTAGGGTTACGGTTAGGGTAACAATTAGGGCTAGGTTAAGGGTTAGGATAAGGCTAGGTTTGTTGTGTTTATGGCTAGCATTAGGGCTATTGGTTAGGGTTACGTTTAGGGTTAGGGTTAGATTTAGGGCCAGAATTAGGACTAATGTTGAATCTAGGGATAGGGTTAGTCTTTAGGTTAGGCTAAGGGTTATTTTTAGAGCTAGTGCAAGATTTTTGTTTAGGGATACTGCTAGATTTATGACTATATTTAGGATTATGT